>NC_135504.1:48544976-48844976 GCF_052857255.1 Amblyomma americanum | reverse complement strand
AAGACGGTTATATCCACTTTCCGGGTGGGCGTCAGGAAATATTCCACCGGCGAATTCTTTACAAGTGTCAGAAGAATATAATCATATCAAAGAGTTGTATTTGGGCTTCATATTTTTCTCTTTAAGACCTCAGCTCAGCTACGTGTCGTGTCAGAATTTTTCATAGGGAGAAGGAAATTTAGCTACACATACTACATCTTCCACCAACTAAACGCGGCATTAGGCTTTGCGATGCTGATTTACTGAGATGGAGTACAACCAATTTAAGAAATAAAGAGAATGTTTAAGAAAAAGACTGAAAACCAGCCTGCCGACCGAAAATTAAACCGAATACACCAAAAAACTTACTGTCTGGTGTGGCATCTGATTCCGTGGAAACATTCCCCTTCGTAGTAGTCGCACTCGTTGTGGATGTTTCTTCAGTTTCAGTACCTGTTGGTTTTGGGCACAGTGAAAGGCGCCTTTTTAGACAGCAGTACTAACTGTAAACTCGGAAGGGCAAGATGGCTTCCAGCGCTACAGAAACGCATTGAGGAGCCTACCGCTAAAAACCTCTTAAAATAATTTTTGTTATAATGATGATGGCAGAATTGGGCTGTGAGCAAGACCCCTCCATGGCACTCAAGTTAGGGAAGATGGCTAGGAACACATTTCCCTTATGATAGATCCACAACATTCTGCGCTTTGCAATACTGTCAGCCCCGCCGCCGAAAACGGTCGCTGATGCTACTTTGTGCAAGATGTGCAAGTGCAAGATGGTCATCTCGACGCCGCGACAAACTGGTCGAGTGGCAATTGGGGTTCGTCTATGGCATATTTCTTGTTTGTTATTCTTCCTCAATGTCTTTCCGAACAAAAGGCCAATTGTGCTGGTACAAATAAAAAAGTAACCCCGTTATGCTCGAAGTTGAGAAAAATTGCCGTTAAGGAAAGAGACCGCTTATATCTGAATTTATCTATTAAATTGAGTAAGATTAATTACATTTCCATTTTTTATTTTTCAGAGATGCTCAGGTGTTACGCCGTCGGTAAATTGGCTGTTGTTATCACCCCTACAGGCCACGAGCAACTGCACTGACGGATAAAATTTACTGTTCAGGTTGGAGGGTGAGTTTTCATGTTTTTGAGATACAAATCTACTGTTTCCTAGGGCTTCCATTGCAGTTGGAGCTTACGGAATTATTAAATATAAATACGTCCATTACCGCTTGCTTAGTTTCGACGGTGATTATCGAGAAACGCTCCTGCTTCTAAATCTGCGTGCCCTTAATCTAGGCCGTTAAGGGCTCCGTCTTCCATGGTGGCCAAAATATTACGATTAACCAATATTTTCAGCATTGCTTCAGCCTTGGCATGAGAAAACCAGAATTTCTCGCTTCTTACAAGAAAAAAAAGGCTCTCTCTAATTTGAGTGCATTTTTCGAAGTCAGACAATGCTTGTTTCACTATAAGCTTCTCCGGCCAACCTGTGAGTAAAGTTTCGTGCACGAACTTCTCACATCCCAGGCGCTCTATCTACTCCTGAACTGCATTTTCCAGATGGTTCCTACTCTAGCTTCTGCAGCACATGTGACATGCCTATTTTCATGAGTTCTTTCTTGTGGACTTACTTTGACTTGTATTGAGTTTTATCACAAACTCCCGGTGCCTCCTCACATTCAATGTTTTATAAGCCTTGGTAGTGCAGCAGATTGAGCTGCTCTGCAAGTCCATCACTGCTTGTCGAAAACCGTTAAAATATCCATACTGGCCGATGATGCCAGACCACGTGAGGAAAGTTTGTCGGCGGAGAAATTGCAGCAAGTGTACAGACGTCCAGGCGTGAATTGGATGAATGCAGGCGTAATGCGAACGGAAATAGAAGCCCTTGCTCGTGCTTTTTATAAACTGTAATAGCATCTCGCGCATGCCAATCTCAATAAACAGCACTCAATTTTAGCCTTTTTGATAACGTCCGGTAGCAACTCGAAATTACGGCTTTGTTTTAATATTATATTTATATTTTCAATAAAGCAGCCTCGAATATTCTCAGAAGCAGCTAATATTTGTATTGAATATTCTCAGAAGCAGCGAATTTTTGTGAAAATATTCTATTCGTATTCGGTTTTGTTCTCTTGATGTTAGGCTGGAAATCAATTAGATTTTGAGCTAGACGCTGTTTCTGACGCTGAATAGAGTCGCTGCGCGTTCCCCTGGCTTCTATCCACATTATTATAGCAAAGTCTACACTATTTGCTTTCCATTCGGTTCAAGAAAAGTACTATTAGCATGCCCCTGAGTTCTCGATAGGCAGCAAAGCATTGCAATTTTTCCAGAAATACATTTAATTCTCGCAGCTGTTAAGCACGACCCGTACGTGGGGAGTGAAATAAGTAGAAGAAGAATGGCCCGGAGTGCATTGAGCGGGCACTGCCATGTCATGAATAGCAACTTATCAGTATTTTTTTAAAAGCAAAGAATAAGATAACTGTATATTACTTGTACTCATCCAAGAGGCAGAAACGTGGAGGTTTCTTTTTTAATGGTTTTGGGGAAAGGAAATGGCGCAGTATCTGTCTCATATATCGTTGGACACTTGAACCGCGCCGTAAGGGAAGGGATAAAGGAGGGAGTGAAAGACGAAAGAGGTGCCGTAGTGGAGGGCTCCGGAATAATTTTGACCACCTGAGGATCTTTAACGCGCACTGACCTCGCACAGTACACGGGCGCCTTAGCGTTTTGCCTCCATAAAAACGCAGCCGCTGCGGTCGGGTTCGAACCCGGGAGCTCCGGATCAGTAGTCGAGTGCCCTAACCACTGGGCCACTGCGGCGGGTACAAAATAGAGCTAAACCTAGAATGTGAACAACGCCCTGAGCCTTGGTTAAACTCTATAAAATAATAGGTTAAACTCTAAGAGTCAGGAAGAGGGTAGAGTGGGTCAGGGAACAAACGCGAGTTAATGAAGTCCCAATATGTATAATGTACAAGAAATTATTGTGGCCAGATTATGTAGTGCGAAGACAAGATAACCCATGATCGATAAAGGTAACGCACTGGATTCCCATAAAAGGCAAGCATAGAAGGCGGCGGAAGCGAGTCAGGTAGGCTGGTGATAAATTTTTGAGAAAAGGTGGCACACAAGTGGCACAGGGAAGGATTAATTGAGAGGTGATGAGAAAGGCCTATGTCATCCTTTAACAGTAGTTGGGCTGATTAATGTAATTATGATAATAATATTTAATAAATATTTCGAGGGAGAGAAAAAATAGCATCCAAACTAAGTATTTTGTTTAACTCTTAAAAGGGCACATACTGCACTGGAACAGATGCATTACCGCCACGTGTAACCCATCTGTTTGTAGCGACAAAAAACTGCGTTTCTTTTGTTTGGTAGCGGCCTTCGTTCCTTAGATATACGACAGCTCACCCCACACTCCATTCGTCTTGAGGGGGAAAGGTAATGACAAGAAAAGCCGTTTAGACTTCTATGGAGAAAGCTGTCTTTTTCCCTGTGAGTGTCTTCCGAGACAGCTGCCGAAGGGGAGGATAACTAAGGTCATTTTCAAGCAACATCGACTTGTGTGCAAATTGCTAACGAAAGGCTGCGTGAGAGTTGGTATACCATGAAGAAGACTGCGGTGCTACACAGAAAGAAAACGACTCACAGACAAGCGTTTCAACTTTTCAGCTTGAAACCATGCAAGATATTTACCACAAAGTAACGCTTCCACACATCCTTATTTAGTTATTAGCTGCAAATCAAAATGCCTATTTCGTTTTAAATGAGTATGTTATCCGATCATCTAAATAATATTTGTTGATTCACTGAATCTAAAACTGGGGGAAGTATTTCGTTATCCTCTCAGATAATGTAATGTTGGACGTTAAAAATAATAAGAAAAATAAACGAACCGTTGTTAGTGCTGGTAAGCATAAAAGAAAACTGAGCCGCGCTGTACGGTTCTGTTTCATATTACTGTTCCGAGGAATAGAAAAGACGACAGATTATTTGGGTGGTATAGAGTTCTTCGCTTCTTATTTATCTTCAAATAGTCTCAACGTAAGTATTCCATGGGCGATCGTCTTGCGATGCGGTTAATAATGACAGCAACTGCTAAGAATGCGGGAAACATAACCCCGCCTCTCTGAAAACGCAACGATTGAAAAGGACACCGCGAAATGTGCGAAATTCATTAAAAGAAAACTTTCCATGCTAGATAAGGAAATGCCTGATGAATAAAACTACATTGAGCACCCTTTTAAACCATTCGTAATAGCTGAAACTAAAATACTATAGCCCGATGTTTACCAGAACATATAATTTGTTAACTGAGCTTCAAACTTCAAAATTCGGCAAGATTAACAAAGCCCAGCGTTTTTTATGGCACCGTTCAGAATTATGCAGTGCATATTTCGCCTGCACAACGCTATTTATTTTCGCATAGTTGCAACTTACCTAAGGGGGTGGAGCTGTCACCGATGACTTCATCTAACAGAGAGAACCATAAGCTGTGATTAGTTCCTTCCGAACATAAATCCGAACATAACTATTTTATGCCCAATCGTCTTGTGATGCTGTGAATAATAACAGCGACTACTTTAAGAATTCGGGGAGATAACCCAGCCTCTCTGAAAGCGCAACGATAGAAAACAATTCTGCAAAATGTAAGAAATGCATTGGAAGGAAACTCCATGCTAAACTACATGCTAGGTAAGAAAATGTATGATGTATAAACTGCATCTAGAACCCATTTAAATAATTAGGGATAGCTGTTAGTAATATAATGCAACCATAAGGTGATCCGAGCACATACTCATATAACGGTGCTTCGACGTTCAAAATTCTCAAGAATATAAAATCTAAGGGGATGTAGCTCCCAGTGATGACTACATGTAGGATATAGAACCATAAGTCATCATTAATTCAGTGTTTATGTGTAAAAATACTGAAAGCTGACAATGAATAAGTTAATAGGCATTCACGATTAGAGTCTATTTAGAGTCTATTGCAGGAATAACCGCACTTACGCCTTATCCGCTAAATATAATAACCAGGTAAGAAGGAACAGCACGCTCTTGACTGTTTACCCGGCGTGCTAGCAATATTGATTTCGACATAACTGATCGGCGCCTTAGGGTGCGCTCTCTCATTTTCATTGGTGGTAGGAGTCACGGGTGATTTCAATTATTTCCCCTGTCGTATAACATAAAAACGCCAATAGAGCGCTCCCTTGTTTTTGCATTTCTCTAGCGATAGGATTAGGCAGAGATTCTTCTCCCATATCTAGGGTCATCGTCGAAGGATATTTTGTTCCGCATTGGTAAACTTATTATAGAAACTCCACCAGCCTAATCCTACTGTTTTTACGCAGTTCAGAGAATTTGCCTAACGTGATATGACAATCACAAGAGGAACAAGAGCATTTAAACTGTTGTGAACGTGTTGAAAATATTACGGTGCAGTTTACTTCCTGAAGAGAGATAGCAAGGAATAAAAGCACTACTAATGTCACCCATTCTAGCTTCAGAACTTGAGCAATGTTGATTAATTTACGAACTGCTCAGAACTGTCTGTGTTTTAATGTCCAACCAAGAAGTAAATTTTTGCATTATATAGCCATCAAAACATCTTTGCTAAGTAATTTATATCCTCTCAATAGCTCGTTTCCTACATTAGGTGCATGGGATTTCTGGAACATCTCTTTTACCCGCACCGTTTAGCCTGTTACGCTCGCTGACACCCGTCTGCTCAATTTCACATCGTAAGAATCTGCTGAAGAACACCGAAAACAAGAAAAAGACACCTAGAGTCGACAACTAATTGACCATTCTACGCAGCAGCTACTGTCAGTTCGCACTAGGAAATATTCGTTCCTGATATCATATGCTAATTCAATTCCATACCACCATTTGTCCAGGTTTTCCTCTCCTGGAATGCACTGGGTTACCCTAAGAAACAACAGATGATGTTTCATTCGGACTACGTGTGCTTCCCATATGTGTTTATTTATTTCACACTTTGCTGCACTTCCCACAACATATTTTCTGCCATTGATGGATACACACAAATTTCTACACCATGGAAGTACTGGCAAAATTGAGCATGTCTATGCGCTCCTTTCAAATTGCTACATTAGAAGTTATCCTTACAAGAGCAGCCGTATCGTTAAAATATGTCTAGGACAAACACCCTCGTCTCTGAGCTGTCGCATTAGATGCATGTCGTGTTTAAATGCTGTACATTGGGTATATTTTTCAAATGGTAATTGGCCACAAGAACCAATACGACTCGCTAAAAGGCTCCCTCGCGATTTGCCACCAATGACTATTAGAGAAATGCATCCTTTCGAGGGGGCGCTCTTGACCTGGGTAGGAGACCTTCATCGGTGGCAGTTCTTCGCTTGTACGACAGAAGAAATGGCATTCAAAATTTTGTTTTTTGAAAACCCTTGAATGTTTTCGGTGTGGTTATTTTATACATGTTCAAAATCGCCAGACAGCTGAAAATTTTACCATGTTTTTGCTTACCTCACGCAATTTTCAGTGCGAATGTGTGGAGTAATTTCGGAGGAGTAAGATACCCTGCCAGTCATGGTTGTTGTGCCAACAAATATTACATTAAAACTACCCAGGAACGTTTCATTAACCACTAATTCGGAAGTATCATTTGTCATTTAACGACCACAAATGAATTAAAAAGAAAAACATCTGGTGCTTCAAAGTGGTATCATTGAACATTACGCCTAATGCACCCTAAGTCCTCAATATGGGTAATACGTTGGACCACCTTAGCGAGCAATGGGTTCCTTACACCACCTCGCACGTTCACTTAATGTCACCAAAACACTTACCGTTCACTGTAATGGTGTCATTAGCCACTCCCCCTGAAACAGACAGTAATACCGATAAATTATTCGCACTATATAGCACACAAAATTTCCGAGGCAGACCAAAACCAAAACAATTGCAGGTGCAGTTAAGCTCCTCCCAAATTGTATGACGATATAGTGTTAATGGTTATTTCCTACTTTAGTTCTTAAATAGTTTCTCGTTTGATTACAAAAACTCATCAACATAGTCAGTAGGCATACTGGACAATGTCACACGCCTCAAAACACAGATGAACCCCTTTAACCAAGTCGAGCGAACGTTTTACGGTGGCGTAGGAGCAGCGTGTCTGAATCGGAACACAAGGTTCATGGGTTCGATTCCAACTAATTAACTCAACTTTCTTCTGAGCCTGAAAAACACAATTTAAATTTGTGTATGTAATATTAAAATATCTTTCAACCAACAATCTCAAAGACAAAGTTTATCTCTAGTTTTAATCATTTTCATTCCACAGCCTAACGTCTGACGTTACAACCATCTCGAACAAACCTCACTTATTGGAACAACGCGCACAGTGTTTCCTCCGAACCGCCGCTGTAACACTGTCGCGTTAAAATTAGTCTTTTCTCAGCACCCGGAAATGAAGCTTAATACTAAGACCTTAGATACTCATTATGAAAAACCTAACACTGGCGAAGAAAAGGAAGAAAAGTAGGGTAAAAAACAAATGACGTTTCGGGACCATTACGGGTTCCTTGTTTACATATTAACACGAAAAACGAAACGGCCATATTTATACGAGTAAAGGTCACTGTAATGAGCATGCGTGTGCTGCAGGCATGGGCCCACATGTCCGATTAAGTGCGTGCGGAGTTGATTGGATACGGAATGATTCTAGGAGTAAGCTGGATGATAATGATTTCTCAATGAATATGATACTGGCTGCGTCCCAGGCGATAATGTGACCGGTGCACTTTTAGTGATCTGCCAAAGAGTCTTCCTCGGTGCGCCGCTTGGCAACGCCATTTTTGTGCCCCCTGAGCCGTCTCGTGTAGTCCCCAGTTTCGCCGATGCAGGCTGCGTCGCAATCCTGACAAGGAATCTTTTATCTAGTTATGCCCCGAGTTATCTAGTGCTATCTAGGTTGTCTTTCACTCGCACAAGTTGCTATCTGAGCTTGTTTGTAGGCACGTGGCAGATTTGAACATCATAGTGACTGAGGATTCTTGCCAGTGTTTCGCTCACACCAACTGCGTAAGGAATGACGGCTCGCTTCCGCTCTTCCATCTCAGTTACTGGCAGACAGCCGGAGAGGCCGTCTGAATGATTTTGCGGGTTCTGAATAAGGTGCGTCTAAAATAGAGCAGAACACGACTAAAAACGAGCTTGCGTGCAGAACTTATCCTGTGCTTAGCTTATTACTCACATAACATTTTTGTGTAGGTGGTTATTTTTAGGCGAATGAGATACATCCCTCTGATTCATTGCAGACAGCTATAGTTTTATATAAAACTTAACCAATTTTAACCGTGAAAATTTTTGTGCTCTACACACACACACATTACTAGCGGCAACTCGTCACTTACTTGCTTATTGCACATTCTTAGGCAAAATATTTGCCCTGAGCGTGTTTTCCTGCTTTAAGTTGCTGCGACAAGAGCCGCTAGGTGTGCAGTCACTTATGACTAAGCCGAATTAGACGCATATTTGATTCAGCTCGTTTTGATCTCAGCTGCTAATACGGTATTTATGACCTGATATAATGAATATATTTCTGAGAGAAGTGTTTCAAATATACTTTCTCCAGAGGAATATATTCAAAAAACATCTATGCAAAGAATCACATCACCATACACTTTAGAGTTTTTCCCTGAGCTTCGTATTTGATGATTGGCGCAGGGCATACTACCGGACTCCATCAAGACGCTATTGTGGCCGCAGGGCAGTGTGCGCACTCGTGAGCCTCGTGAGCGAACATTGGTGAGCCTCTGTGCATTCCTAGAAAACACGGATTTACGTCCCGTCTGTTCTCCGTCAGGTAGTTACACACCGTTACCGAACGCTCCGCGAGTTCTACCTTGAACGATTAATAACCGGACGCCCCACTCCAGTTCTAGCCAAAACAATGCTGTGCGCGTGTGTGATTGAATTCCTCTAAAATGAACTAATCACGCGCACAACCTGGACACATTTCTTATTGTGTAAACAGTTTGTACATATTACTTCTCCCCCTATCCTCTCTTCCTGCCCCCTCACCTCTTTCATTTCATTTCTCCATTCTGCCTGCTGTCCTTTATTTCCGCTGCCCCAGCTCAGGTGCTTCAGTATCGGTGGCAGATGCCGGGGCTAGCAAAAATCTTTTCTGTCCTTTTTACTATTATTTTAATAAACAACCACCACCACCACCACCATTTGATGATCACGAGAAGAACGTGGAAGCTCACTGTTATGTGGTGGGGCAGTGTTAAGAATTGTGCACATGATGATTTTCTCTCAAAACGCTTTGCATTTTGAGAGCGCCACCCCATCATGGGTGGCGCTCGATTATGTTTACATGAAAGGAACAAAACCAACAGCCTTGATTTATTTCGGTTTACGCGCCAAAATAAAAAACGGAGAGCTTGAAATGAAGGAGTTAATACGCAGTCGGTATTCCGTATCATAGGCACAACATATCATCTGAAAGTGTGTTGTTCAGCACTATACTTTTTGGAATTACGAAAAACTCGCCTTTGCCTTAGACGGAGCCACCTTCTGCCCTCCTTCTCCAAAGCAATATATTTAATGCCGCCGCTTTATTTTTTGTTTTGGGGGTGTGCACTGTTTAAAATATGTGTAATAGAGAAGCAAGTTGGTCTAGATGGTGCTGGCTCATGACTGAATAAACAGGTACTTCATGAAAATATATGGTAAACGTTAGAATATATTGCAAAAATAATGGCGCTTGCGCGTTTACAGGCAAACATGATATTCAGGCGAGAAGGAGCAGGGCGTTCTCGACTGCCGGCACTGAGTGCTAGCGAGCTTAAGTTGGGTCTAGAGGATGGGCGCCTCGGGGTCTGCCCCCCCCACGCTCATTCAAGATGCTGGACAGGTGATGATATTGATATTTTGCCCCAGTTGTAAAACTTAACAGTGCTAATAGTGAGGACCATGACAATGCGTTTCTCTAGCGACTGGATTAGGCAGCGTTTTTTCTCCCATACAAGGAGTCAGTGTCAAAGATTATTTTGCCCGCACTGGTAAACTCGCTGAAAAGCTGCACCAGCCCTATCCGCACTTCTCTGCGCCGCTAAGGGCATTCGGTGATCATGATATGACAATGAGGAGAGGAAAGAGAGTGTTATAATTGATGTGAAATTCTTGGCAGTATTACGGTACAGTTTTTTTTTGCCTGAACAGAGATACTAAGGAATAGAAACATGACTACAGATATCATCCTTTTAAGCTGATTAATGGAAAACTTGAGAAGCTTTCCTAAATGTTTTAGGCTTAGCACTGAGTTTAGATTTCCCCAGGTTTCATCGTCGCATAGGGTATTCGAATATCATTTAATGTATGCGACTTGTCCGGTTTTCGCGGAGCTGTTGAGGAATGTCGAAAAAATAGGAATTGCTCAGTACTTCCAGCCTCTGAATGTCCAAGCATAAAATAAATCCTGGCATTACATAGCTGTTACAGTAGCTTTTTACACATATTTAGAGTTTCGGAATGACGCGTTTTCTATATTAAGTGCAAGGAATTTCTGGAAAATGTATCTTTTCTGCGCCGTAGAGCCTATTATGCTCGCTAACACCGACACGCCCAATTTTACATTGTCATATTCTGCTCAAAATGCAAGCAGGAAGAAAAAGGCAACCTCAGTCGGCATCAAAACCAACCTTACCACGCACCGACTACAGTCACTTCTTACTAGGAAATATTTATTGCTGATATACGTTCACATCATTCCTTACTACCTTTTGTAAATGTTCCCCTCTGCTGCAGTCCAATCCGTTACCCTAAGGAACCACGGTTTATTCTCCGTTCGCATTATATTCTCTGCCCATGTTTGTTTATTTTCTGCGATCTCACATAGGATATCAATATCGCATTTTTGTTCCTTGATCCTAAGTTTTTTCTGAGTTTCTCTTAAACTTACACTTCTCAATGTCCTTTTCGCATTTCGTTGCACTTTCCTCAACATAGCTTCTACCATTCGTGGCTTGGCTCAAGTTTTTGCTTCGGGGGGTAAGTATTGGCAAGACTGAGCATGTGTTTACTTCCCTTCTATTCTCTACTTAAGACGTTGCATATTGAAGAACGTCCGTATCATGAAATTATCTCTAGTATAAACACCCTCGCCGCTTATGTGTGACAGTCGAAGCTTGTCGCGTGAAATGCTGCACAACGAGGATACTCCTCAAAGTGTTGTTGGTCACAAGCACTATTACGGATCATTAAAGTGCTCCTTCAAGTTATGCCGCGAGTGGCCATATGACAAAAGCAGGCTACGGAGTAAGCGCTCTTGAAGTGGGTACGGTGCCTTCATCGACGTCAGTTGTATGGTTGTCGGAAAAATACAATGCCTTGAAACATTTTATTTCTTTATAAATCCCGAGGGTTTGCCTAATGGTTATGTTTTTGTTTCTTTCACGCAACTTTGGGCTGTCAATCTGTGGAAGAATTTTGGAGGAATACCAATACCTGTCGTTCATGATTGTTGTGCAAACCAAAGGTTACAACAAAACTGTCTGGACAGGTTTTATCAGCTACTCTACTCGGAAGACTCATGTGTCATCAAACCACCACAGACGCAATAAAAGAGAAAAATCTGGCGATTTCTGCTGGTACCATTCAACCTTGCACTTAATGCACCCTCAGTATATGACCGCCTTAGCGAGCAGTCAGTATCTTGCGCCTTCTTACGTGTTATTTTATTTTCACTAATACACTTACCGTCGTCTATAATGGTGTCATTTCCGCTTGTCTCTGTAATGGACAGTCATATCGATAAATTATTCGCACCGCAGTATAGAAACTTTCGGAGGCGCAAGGAAATCAGAGAGATTCTGGGGGCACTGATGCTCCAGCCAATGGGTTTGACGTTACAACGTAAACGTTCTAAGCAAATTTATTTCTTAGTTCTTCATTACAATTACACACACTTATTAACAAATGGAAGCAGTCATACTAGAACATGTGAAATGCCTGTAAACACAAAAAGTACTCCTTAAGCAAGTCTAACAAACGTGTCACAATGGCCTAGGAGTGCGTGTTTTTTTTGGGACACAACATACATGTGTTTCATTCTCAAATAAATTTCTCGATTTTCTTCTAAGCGCAATAACACACTACACATTGTTATACGTCTTATTGACATTGCTGGCATGCTACGACGTATCAGTAAAAAAAATATCAATTTTTAAGCATTGCTATTCCAAAGCTCAACGCCTGGCGTCACAACCACCTCGATTAATGCTCAGTTTGCGCGAAAACGTGCGCAGCTTTTCAGTCGGGCGTTGGTTTAATGCTGTTTCGGTAAAACTGCTACTTTCTCAGCGCCCGGAAATGAAATTATATACCAATAGGTCAGAATGATTTGGCGCTTCCTGTAAGAAGTGTGTCTAAGAATGGAATATTACACGAATAAAAGTGTGGTTCCGTGCAAAGCGTATATGGCGCGTGGTATATTGTTTGGTTTGGTTTGGTTTATGAGGGTTTAACGTCAAAAAGCGACTCAGGGTACGAGGGACGCCGTAGGGAAGGGCTCCGGAAATTTCGACCACCTGGGGTTCTTTAACATGCAACCACATCGCACAGTACACGGCCCTCTTGCCAGAAGCACTGAGAAAACAGCTGGGGCCTTCTAGCTATTCTAGTTACCCCGTGTCTTTGAATTTTTACGTATCTGATAAATTCCTAACCAATATTCGGACATGTCTGTTCAGTACAGTATAATCGAACCTCGCTATAAATGTTTATAGCAAAATGTTATATAGCTCATTAACGTGTACAGCCAAGAAATACCTATTCCTCTTAAGAGCTCTCCTAAGATGCCATGTACCTAATCTCTCGTTCATAGGAAGTAAAGTTTTTCTGCTAACAGGTATGACGGATCCCAAGTCAACGCCACTGGCTTCTGCGTTCAGTCAACCGATTTTTAATGCTGTGCAGCAGTCCCGTACCCATTTCAAGCGGTAAATTTAAATTATTGCATATATCCGGCTCTGACAAGCATCTCAATCTTGAAGCGCTAACGCGCATAGAGAAATGCTCGATGCGGGCTACCTTGTAAAGTGACAAAAATTTTGACGCAGGTCCGCCGACCATCGCCTTTATTCGAGTAGGGGCTCGCTGAACGGTAGCCCGGGGCCCACAGATCGCTGCAGCTTTATATAGTTGTAAAGTCCATTACAGATCCCCTAATCGTCAACCTCTTCGAGGGACACTGTTCTTTTCAGGAACCGTGTGCATTAGGATTACGTTCTGGTGGCGTAGTCGCGTGGTGTGACCATTTGTCATTGCGCTTGGTATCAACATCCCGCTGCTCTCATAAAGCTATAGAGGGGACTGCGGAGAAAAATGAAAGCTAAAGAGGATATCTCTTCAGCTATAGATGGCGATGATCCAACATCAATATCTTTAAGCCTACGTTTGTTATTTTGTCATAACAATATACTTTTCTCATGGAGTGAAGCCAATAAGTCGGGTCAATATAACCAGCTTATTTGCGCTTACTAAGGATCAACTTAAAGCCCTTAACTGCGCCAAGTTTCGCCTTGGACGCCTTGAATACGGGGAAATTAGTCCGAATGGGTCTCTCCCAGTTCTATACCTCATTAGTCCTAAAAAACAGGTTTTTAAGCGCTGAAGGCTATGTCTGCCGCTGTTGAAACGGGCGCACGTTGGCATGGAAGACGCACATTCAATTGGCTTACACATATTCGACCACTTAGCAAAATGCCATAGATGTACAATGTGGACAAAATACCGCGCCGTTCCAATTTTGGGCAGTGTATTTGCGATAGGAGTTGAAGCTGATACAGGCCTCAGTAAACATGCGCACGCGCATCAGCGATTGCGTCGTGAGAAGTCATTTTAGAAGGTTTTGGACGGAGCATCTATTTTGGGCACACAACTGCGCTCCCAACACTGACAATAGCACAAATATGGCGCCAAACTAACTGACAGTTATGTTGTTCATCGCCTGGATGCTGGTAGAAAAGGCCGGCGGCAGGCCACAGCTCCGGCTATAGCAAAGAAAAGGATATAAAGAATAAATGCAAGGGATCCTTCGGTCATGTTATCAGGCGTTTATAATCTAGCCCAATAGTCAAAATATCTGCACATTCCGCGTGTTAAAGGCCGGCATCGCAATTGTGATGTATCGACCCAAAGAAAATACCAAGTCCGTTTTTTATTCTTAAGCTTAATGACATTCATTTAAACATGGCGGCCATATAATGAGTCACCTTCCAAGCATGCTGTCAGAATCTCTAGCGCTGCTTGTCTTACCGCTCGAAGCCGCGGAGTTCAGCGCCCGGCATGTATATTTTCACTCCTTCCCAAGCTACCACGGTTTTCATTTATTCATCAAGAATAATGTAGAAAGAGCGCAAGGTGTAATTTTTTCATGATGGTTCACATAATCTTAACAAGAGGTACAAAGCTGGCAAGCAGGAACGGTTCGCACATTCGATGTAATCCAAAATAATTTACGAGTGTCCTTTCTGACTCACCATTCACTTGCAGATAGTCAGGAGGCGAGTGCTCTGCAGAGAAACGACATTTTTATACGTGGTCATATATAGCACGAAAGTAAACTGTGCATCAAGCGGTGAAAAATACAGCTGTTATTAAAAAACCTGGCGGTAATATGATGACATTGCACTTATGTGTAAACGAATCGACGGCCCCATAAGCAGCCGTGAACAGAGAAACATCCGTGGTTCAGAAAACTTAGTCTGCACGAGAAATTTTTGCATCGGTTTTGTGAGCCCTGATTTTCACAATTTCCTAAAGATGTCATTGATGTCGGAAAACTGTACATTATCACACCGTGACCTCTCTCCATTTAGAAGCAATGCGTACTCATTGTAATGATTTAAGCATATACTGCATTATCGAATATTCGTAATAACGTGCTCAAGCGTTCCTCATAAGACATGAACCCTCCTCCTTAATCTACCTACTAAGTGACCGCTTCAGACGCCATGGATATTCGATGCCGAACGGACATACAAGCTTTGCAGCGGGGACCAGAATGCGAACAGCAGCGCAGAGCGTATGCATATCCAGCTCCATTTTGATATGGCATTTGCGAGTTCCAAATATATTGTCTGCTGATATCGAAGACAGTACGAAGACACGAAGAAACCAAGATTGGTGGTGGAAAGCAGAAACAAAATAGGTTCGGCGGCAAGACACTAAACTACGTGCCGCGGCAGCCTATTTAGCTAGGTAGTGTTGTCGAAGTAGGAGCAAGGGAGCATCATAGAGAAATGAAAATGTTAATTGGGGCAAGGCCAAGGGCCAACGAGTACCTTACTACAGACCTGAGAGAGAACCAATTTGGCTGCATTCTGTCATTGAGCTGTCAATAAATTTCGTGGTGCAAGAGATTAGCATGCTGGGATATATTTTTTTGCTCTTCTGCACGAATTTCAAACTCTGAATAAAATGACCCTCCTCTGCAGAATATTCTGATGGCACGAGGCTATCGCAGCAGCCGAACACATCTCGTGTTAAACAGCAACACACTCTTGTGCTGTGCATTCCACATGGTCTTCTTCATCCAATAATAGCACTATAAACATAATATTCAAGCTTTCAGCTTTGTGGCCGTAGAGAGAAAGAGCTGTGCTCTGCATGCGTTGGTGTTAACAATATTGTGGCAGATACACGCCACTAAAGCAATACGCGTTTGCGTTGACATCATTGCTGCAGAAACGCGGCACTGGAGTTTAGGCCGCCGGCGTAGATTGCGCAGATTGGTGTGGACGATGAAAAAATTATCTGCCAACACTGCCTCAGTGTTAGACTAAAGACCGCTAGCAGTGGGAGCTTCAAGAGTTTACATCGGTGTGCTCAGTAAACGTGGAGAAGACCAAATCCAAACAACCGCGGATGTTTCCTTTCCGGAAACATCCCTTTTTGTGCAAAAGGACCGCCATATACATAATGGGTTTTGCACTACTATTGCGATTTACAGCCACCTTCTTTATATCCAGTATATTTCCTCGTTTTAACAGTTAATAGATTTTGTAAACTTGTTCATCACAACACGACGAATCATTTTACACCATCCGAACCCCCTGCTACAAACTGGTTCTGCCGTAATGGCCGTCTGAAGGTCCTCGGAATGCACGGTTTGGGGGAGGAAACGTTGCGAATCCCACACGTATTTTCGGCTTCATCTCAATAAATAGTTTTATCTTCAGAAACATGGCAAATCATTTGAGACCACTTCGAGCATTCTGCGTGAAGCGAGAGGCCCCCAAAATTTATGCATATAGTTGTCGCGGGGGGGGGGGGGGGCACATAACGCACCTTCCACAAAGGGTTTTTTTATTGTGCAATGGAGCTAGTACAGAAATGTCCCAATATTGTCGGTTGGTATGTTATCGAAATTTATGCACTTTCATTTTAACGAGAACATCCGTCATTTCAGTGACTTCGTCACAGAAACCTTGATTCCTGTGAATGTCACATAGCTACATACATTCTCAACAAAATAACTACATAGAGGGTGGACTCCGGAATCAAAATTTCTGAGTGTCATTGGAAACCGCCAGATCGCATGCAAGCTAAGGAGAAACAGCACATTATGGGGAATCAGCGCCTTTTTAACAGCGAGTAACAGTATTACTCTGGGTGTGGGCGCAAGGACTTTTATAAGCGCATGTTGCAGGACGTCTCAAAAGAATACCGAAGAAGCAAACGAGAGATACATGTTTGACACTATGGCTTTCTACATGAGAGGCAAAACTCCTCCATGATAGAAACACGCCTCCTCTCTCTTGTAACAAAATTTCAGGCTAAGTATTGGTGTGCAGTTTGATGAAAGAGGTTCTGACTCCCGCTGGGACAATCACGTTCTTAACTCCATTTGTAACTTCTTATATATGTCTTGGCTCGCGCTGTACAGAGACGTACTATTGATTATAAAAACATGGTGTCTTCAATATGTGAATTCAACTATTTGCATTTTACATTTGTGAGGTAGTCCATTGAAAATCGTGCTGTCTGTTATCTACAAACACTAACGACTTCCCTCATGCACCCGATAACAGTGTGTGTGACAGTCTTCAGAGAAACGCATATGGTTTGAAGAGCGCGCGACAGGATCAGCTGCAAAAATGTTTGAAGACAAGGGTCGCGTTGTTCTCTGAGAAACAAACAGGGGACAATTGTTTCACAATGAAATTAGGTAGCATCAGGCCGAACCAGCTAAAGGCTGAAAAATGTTGTCAGGGCTTGCTCTCTGAAAGGTCAATTGCCAAAGAAACATCGCAAAAACTCGGTGAACTTTTCACACATTCGCTTGATTTCAGAACCAAAAGTGCAGCGTGCACCACAATTTGTGAAATAAGAACACATTTCAAATGTCCGCCCGCGGAAATATCGACAAATCTCCACCTCCCCATCTATTAGCTCCAGTACGGGGAATTATTTTGATACATAGCCAAGAAAGTTCAAAGGTAAGCGCACGGCGTTCATGAAAAGTTCACATTTTCGTAAACTTCAGGAGGGCAGCTCCAGTTACCATGTTTATTTTATTTATTTCAGATACTGTCAATCCCATTGGGATTTTTACAGGATGGGCACATAGTAAGAAGGTACAAAGCGAATACAAATGGAATGGTATATATTAAGAACGCTGTTGTTTGCAAGTAATTACATGACTATGGGAAAAAAAAACACAGATAGCAGAAAATAAAACACATAACGAAAGAGTATAATTCACAGAAAAGGGTGCGATTTTATACATTGTAAGTTGTATGTTCATACAGATGCTGTTATATGCAGTGATACGAGCGGTCTGTTGTACTTGTATAATTATTATTTATTTATCTATTTTAATTATCGCGCAAATGTTCTTCTACCAGAGTTACAAATTTCTGCAAAGATGTATTAGTAGTGATAGAGGGGTTCAAACTATTCCAATCTTTTATGGCAAGCGGAAAAAATGAATATCTGAAACAGTCGGTTCGGAATGCGTACTCTCTAAGGGTTAATGGGTGCTTATGCCGGGATGGTCTCGATTCATCTACAGATATATATAACGAAGTATCTATGTTTAACAAGTTATGAACTAATTGGAACAATAATTTTAGTCGTGCTAGTCTGGCGCGTTTCTGTAAAGTAAGAATACATGCTTGGTTTAGTAGTTGGGATGGTGAATCAATGGTCCTGTATTTGTTAAAGATAAATCTAATTGCCTTTCTCTGTACTCCTTCTAGTTTGTTAATGAGCTGTTGTGTGTAGGGAAACCAAATCGTGTTTCCATATTCGAGAACTGATCGTATAAATGTGTTATATGCTAACAGTTTGGTCTCCGGTGGCGCTTCTCGAAGCCGTCTTCTAAGGAAGGACAATCGTTTTAAAGCAGATGATACTATACTGTTAATATGTGATTCCCATCTTAGATCATGTGAAATGATTAATCCAAGGTATTTGTGTTCGTGAACTCGGGTGAGCGGTATGTTATTGATGCTGTACACATATTCGGACCTTTGTTTTTTACGGGTTACACATAAGAAGGCTGTTTTTTTAATGTTCAATTCCATTTGCCATTTGTGACACCATATTACCACTTCATGAAGGGCGCTGTTTAAATCATCGTGGTCATTTACAGTGTTAATTTCGTTGTAAAGTATGCAGTCATCGGCAAAAAGTTTAATTTTAACTTGTATGTTAGAGGGCAGATCATTAATGAAGATAAGAAATAAAAGTGGAGCAAGGACGCACCCTTGGGGTACTCCGGACGTAACGAGCGCAGTAGAAGAAATTTCATTGTTAACTACAACATACTGAGATCGGTTAGTTAAGTAGTGTGACATTCCTTGTGTGCTACGAGGTACATTCCTTGTGTGTGCATCGAGTTGGGGCTTAAGGCCGCCCCTCTTTTCCAGCTGCATACCTTTGCAGAAAGCAGGACGCCGGCACACGCGGAAACCGAGAGCCCCCGAGTACATACGGGGAACGAAAATTGTCGCTTGACGCACGGACCCCCTCCCCCCCCCCCCCCCTTTCGACGTGGGCTATCGCCGGGAAGGCACCCACAGCTTCCCTCCGTGCCTCGTGAACAAAAGCGCATTCCCAGGAGGGCCGTGACGGACACCGGTCATGGCGGACAGGCAAGACTCGCCAAGAATGTGGGAAGACAGGGGCGACCCTTAATCTGGTTTCCCGGAGCGACAGACGAACCCCTTCATGCTTATTAGCTGTGTCCCGCCGTCGGTAGCCCGGCAGCATCGTGGGCCCTTTCGCCCCCTCCTCTGTTGCTGACGGGCGACGCGGACCGATGGTGGGTGGCGGTATGCATGCATGGGGCAAGGATTAGCTCCGAAGGGAGAGCCTGTGGATACTCTCACTTGAGAGAGAGTTGTGGCGTTTTTGTTTATTTAGTTTGTGTTGTTAACAAGACTCTGGGTTCGAGGCTAAGCCCAACCCAAGGGGTTGTCCCCATCTCGCATGTTATTTTTGATTGGAGAATTGATGCTTTGGGCGGGCCACTGAAAATGACCGCCCTTAGTCCTTTGTTATTCAAGTGCTTAAAAGCGCATGTAAACGGATGCAGTCCAGTCTGAGCTGGGGCTCCATGCTTAGCATGTAAGGTGATGCTACTTAGGCACTAACCTGCCCGGTCGATGAGTAAAGTAGTGCAAAGTTTGTTCTTTTGTAAATTCAGTTCTGCTTTTTCCAGTTTAACTCTCTGTATATGTATGTTGTAAAATTATGCTCTGCTGTCATCATCTACAAGCTCGCCTCCTGTTCATCTTCCAAGCCGAACGACACTAGAGGAAGGGTTTGTGAACCATCCTCGAAGAAACGGACGACTATTGAAATTCTACTGCATACACGCTCAGGACGACATCGTTCGCCAAGAGGGCCTTCAGCGCCGAAGCCCGACGGCGTGCAGCTTCTGCCAGCAACCGCTCGAGCCCAACTCCGGAGCCACTCCATCGCCCCCATGAAGTCGTCGGCACGTAAGCTCGGACGCCCCAGCCTCTGATGTATAATCTTAATCATGTGTAATTATTGAATATACCTGTTTGTTTAAACTGAGCCATACGGTGTCTCTTTACCTCTCCGTCCCGTGTGGACCTGCGCATTATGGGGGTCATCACACTGGTGTCAGAAGTGGGGTCTCAAAAGCAAATGTCCTCTGAATGCTGCGACATTCATGACTTCAAAATTGTAATCAAAAGGGAATCACGGGACTGATTGTGGGACTTTTACCCCCATTTGAGAGGCTTGAGGCACCGGAGGGCTTGAAAAAAAAATGTCTTTATCTGAGGGAGCTCCCACTCCACATCCGTCGCTCGGAGCAAGCATGCTGGCATTAGGAAGCGTCATTCCGACGTTTACGGGAGATAAGACAGGGGTTCCAATCTGCGATTTCTTTTCCATGCTAGAAGAGATTGGGAAAATGGGGGGATGGTCCGATGCTCAAATGCTGGGAATGGCGAGGTGTAAGATGGCAGGAGCTGCTCATGATTTTGCATGGCGAGACGAAAAGGTAAAATCCACAAAATCATTTGCGGAATTTAAGAAGCTCGCGTTTGAGCATTTCGACACTGAACCACGTCACGTGCGGGTACAGAGGTTCCGTGACGCCGGACAGATGGTAGGGGAGGACGTGCGAACGTTTGCGTCGCGGCTTCAGCGCTTAGCGCGCGATACGTTAAGCAGGGAGGAGGAAGGAGACCAGCTAAAGAAAAAATACGCGGAGGATATACTTAAAGAGGAAATGACCGCTTCGTTCGTGGCTGGTCTGCAAGACCCCGTGCGCCGGTTCGTGCTCTCGCACAAGCCGAGCAATTTCGACCAAGCCGTGGAGGCCGCATTGGATGAGGATCGAAATGAGGCGTTAACGACAGCCGCAGCGAGAGTACGCGTCATAGAGAGAGCGGTGCTCAACCCTGAGGTTGCTCTCTTGACAGAGCGATTAGATCGCTTAGAACAGCTGCTATCTCAGCAGGTAGAACGCCAGGTTGAAGCGCGCGCTCAACAGCGCTCATTCGCTGGAAACCGGAGACCGCCACAAAGCTACAGGCGCGGTATGCGAGATTTTGAAGAAATCGTATGGTTCGCTTGCCAGGGTCGCGGACACATCGCCAGGTTCTGCCAAAACGTGCGCCGTGGGGAGCCACAAAGAGAAGCAGGCGAGACACACCCTAAGCAAGCCTACAGCGGGGCTCCAGATACCGAGACAAAAAACTAGTTAGTCCTCCCCAGCCTGAGGAGCGTGGGGAGGGAGCAGTGGATGATGAGGTGGTGGTAGTTTGTGTGGCCGACGAGGCATGCCCTGTTGTGCGTTGCAAGTTAAATGGTTGTTGCATGGAATTGTTGATAGATACGGGGTCAAAGGTGACATTGCTTAAGGAGAGCAGTTTTAACACGCTTCGAAGGAAGGGGGACCGCGAGGTGTTGGAAGCGTCTGGTGGTATGGCAACCAAATTTGTAGGCATAACGGGGGATCCTCTTGGCATAAGTGGACTCTACCGGTTACACTTCTCTCTCGGCGGAATTGCATTGGAGCACCCCTGCTACGTATGCCCGGACACGGTGTCTCTGCCAAACGGAGTGTCAGGTATATTAGGGCAGGATTTTTTGAGAAAAGGGAAGGTAGTAGTCTCATTCTCTGAGGAAGAGGTTAATGCGGGCGGATCAAAAGTTCCGTTTTTGAACAGGAGAGGGGCTGAGATTCGCATTACCGATATTGACACCCGTCAAACAGTGGGATCATTGGAGAAGGTATATTCGCGGGTTGCCGTCAGGCTGGTCGATGAGGCTGTCGTCCTTCCTTGGTCGGAGCACATTTTGTACGCGTTTGTGCCTTCAGATGTAGAGAGCGGCGCCGTGGGAGTGCTTGAGCCGGTCGACTCTCTCAGCAATAGCCTGAAGGCAGCCGCGTGCCTCGTGACAGTTAATGACGCCCACAGAGTGCCCCTACGGGTGGTTAACTGTAGCCAGCAGCCACTGAGCCTTCCCAAGAACAAAACATTGGCTTTCTTCACCTCTGCGATAGAGAAACGTGAGCCCACCGATACGGTACTCGCAACTGTAGAGCATGCTAGTCCTCCGGCTGCTCCAAAGGTGTCATTCGATCTTTCTCACGTAAATTCCAGGGAGAGGGAGGCTCTGGCTGGTTTGCTGAACGACTACTCGGAGGTATTCGCCGCGTCCAACCTGGATTTGGGCTGCTGTGGCGTTATAAAGCACAGGATAGAAACCGGCACTTCATCGCCCGTTTACCAGCGTGCGTACAGGATTCCTTACTCCTAACGTGGGGAGATGGAGCGGCAGGTGCAGGACCTGATTGATCGCGGCATTGTCGAACACTCAAAGTCACCCTGGGGAGCACCAGAACTATTGGTGGAAAAGCCAGATGGCTCGTATCGATTGGTAGTGGACTACCGCAAACTAAATGCCGTAACTCGCATCGATCCATACCCCATCCCCAATATACAGGAGACGCTTTCTCAGCTGGGCTCTGCCAGGTACTTCACGGTAGTGGACATGGCGGCGGGATTCTGGCAGATAGCAATGGATCCGGCTGATGCCGAGAAAACGGCATTCAACACGCCCTCAGGGCACTATGAATGGAAAAGAATGCCGATGGGTCTGGCCAACAGCCCTGCTGTCTGGCAGAGAACCGCTGATGTTATCCTGGCAGGTCTTCTGGGGAGGCTGTGCTTCGTGTATATGGATGACATTATCATATACAGTGACAGTTTTGAGAACCATTTGCGCGATATTGAGCAGGTTTTGGTGCGACTAAGAGGAGCGGGTCTCAAGCTGAAGCCCTCTAAGTGCCAATTCCTCAAAAACGAGGTGAAATACCTCGGGCACGTTGTTTCAGCTGACGGCGTGCGACCGGACCCTGAGAAACTAAGGTGTGTCTCGGATTTTCCATCCCCGACTAGCGTCCGCCAGGTCCGGCAGTTTCTCGGCCTGATCGGTTACTACCGAAGGCACATAGAGGAGTTCGCCAAGCTCGCGAAGCCGCTCACCGCCTTAACAGCCAAAAATGTCGCCTTTCGCTGGGACGAAAACGCGGAGAATGCTTTTGGGGCCCTGAAAAGGAAGCTAATGAGTGCACCGCTGTTGCGCCACCCGGATTTTAAGTTGCCCTTCGTTATGGCCACAGATGCGTCAAAGTTCGCAGTTGGTGCCGCGCTATCTCAGGTTATCGAGGGCAAAGAACATCCCGTTGCTTTTGCTAGCCGACAGCTGAGCCCCACAGAGCAAAAGTACGGAGCTACGGAAAGGGAGTGCCTCGCCGTTGTCTGGGCAGTAAAGCACTTCAGATGCTACCTTTACGGCCGCAAATTCAAGCTAGTCACAGACTGCCATCCTCTGAAATGGGTGATGAGTGTCAGGGACCCTAGCTCGCGACTCGCTAGATGGAATCTACACCTGCAGGAATACTGCTTTGAAGTTGAGCACAAGTCAGGAAAGACACATCTGAATGCTGATGCACTCAGCCGCACAGCTGCCGTGGCAGCTATATATGAGTTTGTCCCCGTAGTCGACCCCGCCGAATTACGCACAGAGCAGTGCAAAGATCCTGACCTGAAGCGAATAATCGAAAGCTTAGAGGGCGCACCGTCTCACCCCGAACAGCTAGGTTATTTCATTGACAAAGACGGCACCCTGTGTCGGCGCACGAGGCCAACCAGGAAAGGGAGACCAGAGAAAACCGCTTGGGAGAGAGTCGTCATACCTCGGTCGTGGACAGAAAGGGTTCTTCGCGCGTTTCACGATGCGCCATGCGCCGGTCATTTTGGCGTAGCGAAGACACGCAGGCGTGTGGAGCGTTTGTACTTTGGGAGTGGCATGCGACGGGATGTTAGAGACTACTGTGCGAAGTGTCATTCCTGTCTCGAAAGAAAAACACCCAAGGGACGAAGACCAGCTCCAATTCAGCCGTTCCCTGAGGTTTCGGCTCCCTTCGAGCGGACAGGTATGGACATAATGGGCCCATTGCCCACGACCACTTCCGGAAACAAGTACATTTTAGTATTTGTCGATCACCTTTCAAAATACGCGGAAGCGGTAGCACTCCCAGATCAGAAGGCAGACACGGTTGCAAGAGCATTTGTCGAACAGATCGTGCTCCGACATGGACCCCCGAGGCAACTCTTGACAGATCGGGGAACGAACTTCGTGTCGCAGCTAATGAGGAGAGTTTGCGAGCTGCTTAAGATCGCTAAGAAGCAGACAACACCGTACCATCCGGCTTGCAACGGCACGGTGGAGCGACTGAACCAAACCGTGGCCGGGTTCCTGTCGCATTTTGTTTCGCGCGACCAGCGGGACTGGGACTTGTGGCTCCCGTATGCAATGTTTGCCTACAATTCCGCAGCACACGAGAGCACGGGCGAATCGCCATTCTTTCTTCTCTACGGCCGAGACCCGGACCAGCCTAGTGAAGTGCCAGAGGGCCCCCGTCGTGTCCCATACGCTTCAGTGGACGACTATAAGGTGGAGCTAGAATCGCGCTTGCAAGTGGCGAGGGACATCGCAAAGGAGGCCTTAAAGAAAGCGACGAAGCGCAGGAAGGAGGTGCACGATCGCAGTGCTAGAGACGCGCCGTTTAATGTGGGGGACAGCGTGTACATTGAAAACTGCCAAAGGCAGATTGGGCTAGCTCGTAAGTTCCAGACGAAGTGGAGAGGACCGTGCGAGGTTGTCGAGAAGCTTTCTCCGGTAAACTTCAGAGTCCGAGACGTGAACCGGCGCTTGATAAGGATACACGCAAATCGCCTCAAGTCGGCACCGGTTCAGTATTCACGAAATGAGGAAAGGGAAAGCGCGGATTTTGATGGGGACAGAAGTGAAGCGGAGCGCGCAGATAGTTCGCAAGAAACGCCCTCTTCTGCATTTGTTCGGCAGGCGCCAGAGGTGACGGCCGGAATGCCACCGGATTTACTTCATGCATTGCTAGAAGAAGAAGCGCGCGAGGTTGCCGCGCAGATAACGCCAGGAGAGGCTCCTGCCACTAGCCCTCGCGAGTCCCAAAGCAGACAAAGGGTCACAGACTTACTTAGTATGACTCATGAAGGCCGATATCCGCTGCGAAATCGGAAAGCTAAGTCGGACTAATGGTGTAAACAGAGCGGAGTTGTGAACTGGTCAGAATTGTGTAATGCCGCAGCTCATAACATTGCTATATGCGTATGTGTTAAGTTATCGGAGTTAGTAGTTAAACCTTTCTGTCATTAAGCAACACCTTCACAGGAGAGCATGCGGAGCGCATGCAGAACCTGCCTTACTTCCTTTCGTTATCTATATTTTTGTCTGTGCCGTGATCGTGCTAGAAGTGGGAGCTCCTTTGTAACTGTGGTAAATTTATTTCGTCCAGTCTGGACTAGAAAGGAGAGGCTTGGGTGCTGAGTTTCATGTTTATCTGTAAAAGAAGATCAGTACTGCCGCTGGAGACGCCAGTTATGACAGCGGAGGCATATGGTGTTGTGCAGTGGTGTTGAGTGCAGCGAAAAGTGTTTTGTCGGACGCACTGTGCGAGGCGATTCAGAAAGACAAGGGGAGCTGCAGGGACTCAAATGTTCGGAGAACATTCTTCTGGAGGGTGAGCGAGTGTGACATTCCTTGTGTGCTACGAGGTACATTCCTTGTGTGTGCATCGAGTTGGGGCTTAAGGCCGCCCCTCTTTTCCAGCTGCATACCTTTGCAGAAAGCAGGACGCCGGCACACGCGGAAACCGAGAGCCCCCGAGTACATACGGGGAACGAAAATTGTCGCTTGACGCACGGCCCCCCCCTCCCCCCCCCCCCCCTTTCGACGTGGGCTATCGCCGGGAAGGCACCCACAGCTTCCCGCCGTGCCTCGTGAACAAAAGCGCATTCCCAGGAGGGCCGTGACGGACACCGGTCATGGCGGACAGGCAAGACTCGCCAAGAATGTGGGAAGACAGGGGCGACCGTTAATCTGGTTTCCCGGAGCGACAGACGAACCCCTTCATGCTTATTAGCTGTGTCCCGCCGTCGGTAGCCCGGCAGCATCGTGGGCCCTTTCGCCCCCTCCTCTGTTGCTGACGGGCGACGCGGACCGATGGTGGGTGGCGGTATGCATGCATGGGGCAAGGATTAGCTCCGAAGGGAGAGCCTGTGGATACTCTCACTTGAGAGAGAGTTGTGGCGTTTTTGTTTATTTAGTTTGTGTTGTTAACAAGACTCTGGGTTCGAGGCTAAGCCCAACCCAAGGGGTTGTCCCCGTCTCGCATGTTATTTTTGATTGGAGAATTGATGTTTTGGGCGGGCCACTGAAAATGACCGCCCTTAGTCCTTTGTTAATCAAGTGCTTAAAAGCGCATGTAAACGGATGCAGTCCAGTCTGAGCTGGGGCTCCATGCTTAGCATGTAAGGTGATGCTACTTAGGCACTAACCTGCCCGGTCGATGAGTAAAGTAGTGCCAAGTTTGTTCTTTTGTAAATTCAGTTCTGCTTTTTCCAGTTTAACTCTCTGTATATGTATGTTGTAAAATTATGCTCTGCTGTCATCATCTACAAGCTCGCCTCCTGTTCATCTTCCAAGCCGAACGACACTAGAGGAAGGGTTTGTGAACCATCCTCGAAGAAACGGACGACTATTGAAATTCTACTGCATACACGCTCAGGACGACATCGTTCGCCAAGAGGGCCTTCAGCGCCGAAGCCCGACGGCGTGCAGCTTCTGCCAGCAACCGCTCGAGCCCAACTCCGGAGCCACTCCATCGCCCCCATGAAGTCGTCGGCACGTAAGCTCGGACGCCCCAGCCTCTGATGTATAATCTTAATCATGTGTAATTATTGAATATACCTGTTTGTTAAAACTGAGCCATACGGTGTCTCTTTGCCTCTCCGTCCCGTGTGGACCTGCGCATTATGGGGGTCATCACAGTAGTCCTCGATCCAGTTGATAATAGGGCCGTTACCTAAAGTTGATCTAAGTTTGCTAATTAGTTTTTTATGGCTTACTCTGTCAAACGCCTTAGAGAAATCAAGTGCAATCAAGTCAACTTGCTTTTGGTTATCAATGCTCTGGAACAAATCATGTGTTAGTTGGAGTAATTCGGTGATAGTTGAAAGTCCCCTTGGAAATCCATGTTGAACAGGCGATAAAATGTTTTCCTGCTTAACATAACATAACTGCTTATCATAACCCAACAGATTTATCAAGAATATTGCTACAGCCAACCACATTATAAAACCTTTGAGCCAGTCTCAATGCATTACTAACGCTCTCCTAATCTACCCAAAGAGCAGTCAATTCAGCAGCATAGCCTGAAAGTTTTATTTTTTAGAATTCTAGAGTAAAATCTCATAAGTTAGAACTCGCAATTATTTTCGCTCAGAACGGTTTCAAGTATAGTGCAAACAAAAAAGGGGAAAGGGGGCATCCCTCCTCTACTGACGAGCGGATTGGTATATTTTCAGTTTAGTCGTTGGTAACGGTTTACCTCGTGGTTCATTCGTTATAAGGCATGCGAACACTTTTTAAAACAACGTCAACGCATGTGCGTTAAGATAGCGAGGAAAGGATGTCATGGGAAACATTATCCAATGCATTTTCCAGAGCTATCTTTACCATGGCCACTCACTGGCAATCAACATCGCAACATTACAGAACACTTCCGGCAACGTGGATAGTAGTAAGGATGCTCTTGCCTTTGATGCCGCAAGTTTGATGCTATAAAGCGTCTTTGGTTCAAGCATGTTAAAAGGAGTCCCAAGGAAACGCGTTGTGGTGTGTATGAGAGTAAGGTGTTTTGGGGATGTGCACTGACGCTATAATAAGTCAAATTCAACTTTATTTTCAGCATCCAACATCCACTGGACAGGAGTGATGTTGAGGGGGAGGGGTCAAGCAAAAAGCCTTAAAAAAGACTTCACAAGCCCCGCATCCCGTGCAGATGACAGCGACACAGTGCTGACATAAAATGGTGTATGCAAATTAAGAAAAAAAAAGAAAATGGAACAAAAAATTACTCACAGCGAGTACAGTTTCACTTCATGCACGAAAAAGAAACGGTATATGAAGACCAGGGTTTACACTACAAAAACTTAGGATAAATTCGGGCTCGTTTTTTTGCACACGATAATAAAGAAAAATGTGAAGGCAATAACAGTGCAAAGAAGAAAAAACCACAAGCAAAAAACAACAGGCGCGGAAAAATGTAGGTAACAGGTAAGTTCACTTATGCAATTTAGGAGGCTATATGCTCAAGAAAAAGCAATAGTAATAAGCAATAATAATAAGAAATATGCTAAGATAATATAAAATAATAAGAAATGACAAAAAAGCAAGAATAATAAGAAGCAAAATAATAATGGAAATGCGTTGTGTCTACTTCAAAGGCGAAGCTTAGGCATCCTCCTAATTTTGCTGTCTTTGGACCAAATGATGAGCCGCTACGCTAGTTATACACGCAGGACTGAGTAAAAAATTTGTTGAATATATATATATATATATATATATATATATATATATATATATATATATATATATATATATATATATATATATATATATATATATATAGATGTCGAGCACGTCTTGCTTCCTTTGGAAATTAAGTCATACAGGAGAAATAATTAAGTCCAGCTTGCGCCATTTCTACCGCTTGAAGTTTTTTTCTAAATTTTTGCCTTCATTAGTGAACATACTCCCCAAACTTTCTGAGATTTTTTGAGAAACTGTCTTTATTAAGAGAATAAATATGCTATTATACAGATCAATACCCATGAAAAAAAGGTGGCTACTTGAGTTTTGTTCAGCTCGGAACGTCTGTAACATTTACGCCTCCCCAAATAGTTCATACTAGCTAAATGACTGTTTTCTTCTTTTTGATATAAACTTAAACCGTCATCAGTTTTTTGTGCTTATATAATAGACAGTTGAATTATAGGGTCACTTAAGCCACCTTAATAGAGGAATGTGGTAGCGGTATGCTTTGTAAATGTTGCGTACATATGGAATTTGACGAAGACCATGACATTTTAATACCAGCGCGATATACAGGCAGTTAAGCACACTCGAGACGTTCGGCTGCTGCGATGGCGCCGTTATGTTACGCAGTGGCCCGCGAAACAGCAAATCCGCATGTTCTGAACCAGCAAGCGGCCATAAAGTGTATTATGTATTTATTACTTCATCCACCCACCTAGCACTCTGCCATTTCACGATAAAGGTTCCGTCTCTGGTAGCGATGTCGATACTGCTGCAACCTCCCAGCCCCTCCGGAGGTAATCGATTTTGAAATATAGCGCCAAAATATGGTTCCTTCTTTGAAGTCACCTCGATGAATCACTCAGTTTCACGACAGAAAACCACAGGGTTTGCCTTGACGACCACTTTAATGCTATCGCAATAAAATTGTATTCATTTTGTCTGCAGGAATTTTTGTTCTGGCTGCATGCACCTGTTCATTTGAATTATTTTGCTTATTTTATATTCCTGCTTGCCCAGGAAATCACGTCAAATTGCACCAAGTTTTCAAGTGCTCTGTTATCTTTATTGCATTTGCTTTGCACAAGAAGAACCGTGCTCTCCTGAAGTGAAATCTGTTTTTTGATTTTATATGGACTCACTTTGATCGTCCTAATTTTCAATAAACTTCTTTTGAGTATTACACGGCTTCATGTGCTACAGATCAGAGTGTGTCATTTCACAGGCCTTTAAGAACCACTACTTTGTGGAAGCAGTAGCTTATAAAGACATATTTTGGTTTTCTTTCGAGTAGTGGCAATGTCATTTGAAAAGTGAGGTTGGTTCGCTTTGTCTCTACTCACCGTCTGTGTCAGTGACGTTAAGCTCGAGGAGAGAAGCTGCAACAGTATATAACGTCTCATATTACTTTCAAACTGAATTTCATGAATATTCTCAAATCTTCTAAGCTTCTGGTAGTCCTTTTGCCTCTACAGCTAGTCCTGGAACCTCACAAGTATAGCTTAAGCAGCTTCACAAAGTTGTCTAAACAAGCACTTGACCAAGCATAGACCTGCTAAAGCAGTACGGCTGGAATAAAACTATCGCGCCTTCTACAACTTGCTAGATGCCCCTGTGAAGCTTTCTATATTGACACTGACCATTAAAAATTACGTACTCTCATACTTCTCATGCACATGTTTTTTGCAAAGAACCTTACTTCGGGGTGAGGTAAATATTATTAGATCACAAGACAAAACGAAATTAATAGGGGGGGGGGGGGGGTTGGCATAGACCTATTACCGCAGTGCGGCTGTAATAAAACTATCGTGCGTTCTATACCTTGCTAGATGCCCCTGTGAAGCATTCTATATTGACATCGACCATTAAAAATTACGTACTCTTCATACTTCTCATGCACATATTTTTTTATAGAGGACCTTACTTCGGGGTGAGGTAAATATTATTAGAACACAAGACAAACAAATTAATAGGGGGGGGGGGTGTTGAGTGGCTCAGGGTGCTTTGACGATCTTTCCACGAGAGAACTGTCGTCGTTTGAATCAGAATGGACGTTTCTAAGTCGACAAAAATATTTTGCTGCAAAAATATGAGAGGCCACTTTTTTCGAACTCGGCCGTCCTTTCAAAGAAACCCCTGTGGCTTCTTCAAGAATGAGAATGTATCTTTGAAGTAGAGAGAAGCCTTGGAGTCAGTTTGAATGAAGAACGTCGCAGAGGCATAGATCTGACACAGCTTTATTCTGATGTGATCTCTGATTCCGTGGACCGATTATATTTTTTTTTAGAGCGAGCAGGCGCGTGTGTGCTCCTCTACGCTGTAAGCGGAAGATGTTTTCGATAAAGGGCGCTTACAATTGCTCATAATATAGCGCCGAAGATTCACGCACCACCTGTTTTGGCTTTCACTACCAACATTTTCAGAAGTGCCCATGTTGAATAGAGGTTCTTCCCCTTAAGAAATGTGGTATGTTTTACTGATGCCATGAATCTGTCCAGATCTCTAGTTTGCTCCAATTTCTGCAGTGCTGGGTCATGTATGTAAATTTTATCATCATCGTATTATAAACATTCCATGCTTCCCGATCAGGTCATGCCAGGAGCAAAATCTTATAAGCATAACATTGTTGATTTTACGGACGTGTACTTAAAAAACGCCTCCAAGCGCCATTAGTAGGCCACAGAGACCGATATAGAAAGGTGTTCCTCGAGCTCGAAAAACGTGTTTGCGTGTTTATGATTTGTTTGAATGATCTTTAAGGAACCATTTCGAGGTTTTTTAATATATGTACTCGTGAGGTCAGTGCACGTTAAATAACCCCAGGTGGTCGAAATTGTCGGAGCCCTTCACTACGGCGTCTGAAATAGCCTGAGTCGCTTTGGTAGGTTAAACCCCCCTAAAGCATAAACCATATGTACTCGTGATCCCTAAAAACGTCTAAGCAACAAGCATCGATCTCCATTCATGCCTCTGACCCCGTATTAGGTAACGCTTAGAGTGTAGGTGTAACTTGTTTAGGTTATTAAGGGCGGAAGTTATAGTTTATACCAAGATGCTACTTAAAGCATGTATGGTCTTGAGCAGCATAAGAAGCTAGGAACTTGCACCTCATACAGGCGTTACCATAAATCATGTCATGAGCCGCTCCGGTGGCTTAGTGGGTATAGTGTTCGGCTGCTCACCCGAAAGACGGGGATTCGGTCCCGGCCACGGCGATAGCATTTCGATAGAGGCGAAATGCTAGAGGCTCGTGAACTGTGCGATATCAGCGCACATTAAACAAGCCCAGGTGGTCGAAATTTTCAGAGCCCTTCACAATGGCGCCCCTCATAGCCTGAGTCGCTGACACCCCTCAAAACAAACCAATCCAAATCATGTGATGAAAGCATAGCGCTAGCCGTTTTGCTTATGTCCGATGTTTAGGAAAGCCAAATACATTCCCTCATTATTCAGTCATTTGAAAAGCTTACACTAAGAAATACTGTTTTCTTCAATAACAACGTGATAAGGCGGCTGATACGAAGATTAATAACGAGTCCTGGAAAAAAATGCCCGGTTCTGGAGGCTTTGTTTCTACTTGACATCTGTTTAATTATCAGCTATTACACCTTGCTGAGCACTTCGTTTTCATTGCGCTCATTTTAATGATACTGTGTGCATAATGGCCTCTGGTATATAAAACAAGAATTTTGCTTCATCAGCTTTGGCAGGAGATACACAGAAAGAGAGACATACCGTCGGTCGTTTCCTCTTGACATGTTGTTAATCCTGCGTGAGAAACAAAATTGAACAACTGCACATTCAACAAATGAACATTCTCACGAAAAAAAAGTTGAATCTAGACGAACATAGCAAAGCGCACTACTATTGGAATGCCTCCGCAAGGTGTTGTTAGTATCATCAGCTGGTTTCAGTGCATCGTTTCGGTTCATTCTTGCACCAAGAGAATCTAGTCAGTCAGACTGTGCGGATGTACACTTAACTTATTGAAAAGAAATTTCTGCCTAGCCTTGGTGTGTTAGAACATCTCCATGATCATGCCATTCATCTGACATATCTGGATTGCTTTTACAACTTAATTCCTTCCGAAAGCCAAAGTCAAAACAATTTTGCAAATTTGTTGATTCGACGATTGTTGGATAGCAATTTTTAATTGTAAGGCTACTGTGGAGTAATGTAAGCTGCTGCTGTGGAAATATTGAAGAGAATGCTCTATTCTTTTAATGCGTACCGAAATCTTTCTTTTCAAGTTCATCCATCACTCGCATCGAACATTAAAGACTGCCGCAGAAAACCGATAGGGAACATATTTGACTATATCAAAAATGTTAATAGCCAAAAGCATAAGCCTGACAAGGAGAGATTTGCTGTTATATTTACTGCTTTAGTGGAATCTTACGAGATATGAAGAATTTACGATCACAAACACTTCGCCTTTAAAAATGCTCTTGTACACAACTTCTGGATATATCGGCTAGTTGTGCTCTCGAAGCTAAGGATAGTGAATCATAAATGTGTCCTCTGCGCTGCAGTGGGTAGATCAAGGTGTGTGCTGAGTTGAATTTATTGGATATTTGCCTCCGTGCATTTTTCTCTTACAATCATTTTCTTAAATTGATTTCTAGAGCCAGTTTCGGTTCACTCAATAGAAATGAGTGCCCAATCTGATTTGCAAGAGTTTCTAGTGCCCCAATTTCATGGATAATTTAAGGTGAAAAAACTACGCTCTTTAATGAAACCAGGCATTTCTCTACTAGGCAGCAAGACTTGGGAGAACACCATCGGGCACGGCACCTTCATCTATTACTAAAGCGTCCAAACATCTTTTAGGCTCACACTTTTAGGGTACTGCATTTGCAAAGCCATTTGGGCCCGCTTTGATTCCTTTAATACGATGTCACAAAGCGGAGTTCACTTTTATAATGTGGAGGCCTTAAATAATACCCCACCCTCAGCAGTAAAGAATGCAATTGGCGCTGCCGCCGCGAGTGCTGCCGTTCCTGCATTTAAGTGAGTTTAACTTTCGGAAGATTTCATATTTCAACTACCCCTTCCAGCAATGTATAGCAGAAGTTTTCGCGTACATGCTCATATCTTGAAGTACTGTTTTCAACCGATTCCTTAAGCGCTGCCTCCACTTCAGTGTCAGTTACTGAGACTGGATCATGGCCCACGTTAGCTACCGTGCTTCGCTCATCTGCTGCAGCTAGTACGCTAGTTCTGATGGTCTTAGTGTTAACCCTAGTATCGGCCCCTTACTAGTAGCGGCCCTTTCTCAAACAAGAAAATAAAACAAATTTAGAGCTACAAGGTATGTGCTTGTACTCGAAGTAATTGTACAATTTAAAAATCACACGAACTTAATTTCTGGTTTTCTCAATTGACTGGAATGAAATGTATCAAGATAATTGACATAGAAAGTGTTGGTGATAAGACGGGAAATAACGCGTTGCCGATATGGGATAGTGCGACTTACCAATGGAAAGTATCATGCACGTGAGCCAAAGTTCTTTACTCATGGTACTGTAAACTGAGCCCCTTTAAAGAACTGTATACTGTGTAGTGCGATGCTTGCCGGTGAGGTTTTTATGCGTTTTCCTTGTTTGTCCTTTTTACTTATTACAATACATTCAACATAATCATTGGTCCAATTTTCAATCCAGAGCGCTCATGGGGACCTTAGCGATCTGACAGTGATCCCTTATTTCGGAAAGGCCAAGAAGCGCAGTGTAAAGGTTCCGTTTCAGAATCACTTGACGCGTTGACAAAAAGAGCATGCAAGGCAACCTATAGCTTGGAGACGTGAGATGACTGTGTCAAAAAAGTGAACAAAATTGTCCGCGTTAGAAATGCTGAGGGAAGTGTTACTGACAGGTTTTAGCTCGAGCGCAAAGCCTCGTCAGTGAAGTAAGGGACAAATGGTGCTACCAAATGTGAACATGTTTGAAGTCCTTAAATTGTTGATATTTTTTGTGCCTGCTACAAGCCGCGCTCCTATTGCTCCCTGCGTCATATTCTAACGTCAGCATTTTGGGGGCAAAACATGACCTTATCACTTTTGCTGCTCGTCAAAGTAACAGGTTTGGATCAAACAAACGGGTACATTGCATTTGAGGTGGTCATAAGAAACAACCCGTCAAGCCACCGTTTTAACCGAGACGTACGGATCTTTCGCATAAAGTAAAGGTTGCTCCTAAAACGCACGCGAATATCGAAAAGCACAAAAAATTGCCTGGAATTATATTCCGCGCATCAATTGAGAAAGGTCTGGAGGATTGAATGTACTTGTAGGTATGAAAAAAAGGATTATTAAAAACAAGTTTACGACTCAGCATCCAGCAATTTACAAGGTCCGACTATACGCAACCTCCAGACGTCACGTCGCCTTGAGCAGCAAAGCCAAACCGTTCTCAGAAAAGCAATCTCGTTTGTCCCGCAATAAGGTATTGATGATAGTTGTCAGAAGTTACTTTTCTTTCATTTCATGAGCTCGCCACTTAGAGAGATATGAAGTTGATTTTTATTAAAGTTATATATCGCTCTTGTTTCTGTTATGGGATATCTTCTGAGGGTTACTCTGTGTAATAAAACGTTGAAACGGTTAAAGTTGAGTAATATTAGTCATATGACACACATCATTCGTGAGTAGCGTTCTGCTATTCAATGTCCATAGCTTGCTTGAATCCGAGCGGAATTTGCGGAAAGGTAAAAATAACTCTTTGTACATGTAAGCTACCAGTGAAACCCGAGGGCGCATTTTAACAGTTGCGGCCTGCTTGAGGAATTTTAAGGCTGATTGGCACACGGCTCCTATGGCCGCACCAAGACTGCGCGAAAAGGGAGCGAGGTCAATGGTACTGAGTATAAACTATTTTTTAGGCGCCTCACCGGCCCAGTAACTAACACATTTTGAGATTCAACACAAGCTCGATGGTTTATTTCCATCGTGGCGGCTGCAAATGAATTGTCGCGAGAAGTAAGAACTCTCATCTACTTATATTTTTCTATCCATTAAAAATGAAATGGTGCACGCGATTAACCCGGAGACTCCCACTGCAGTTTCCGGTTACTCTGTTGTAACTTTGGCCACCGAAAATTCATTGTGCTCTACCACTATAGCCACGAAGTAGTAGTCAGTCACAAGCACTATTCGTCACCATGATCAGGAACGGCATAACTGAGTCCACTGTAGGAGAAAGGCCTATTTCATACCTCTCAAATTATCTCTGTTCTTTGTCAGCTGCGGCCTCCTTATCGTGCGAACTGCGAAACCTTGTTTGCCCTTAGGCTAGATGCCTACTCATGTATGTTTACCTTCTTTTTAATTCGCTCTGTTACTCTAAATCACTATCGCTTATCTTCCCTTCGCCTTACATTCCCTGGCCACGCATATTTCTTGTATTTCGACTAGAATGCCATTAACTCGCTTTTGTTCCCTTACCGACTCTGCTCCATCTCTGTCTCATACCGATAACCCTTTTACTTTTTTTTTACATGCCTAACTAGGCAGCCCTAAATTCTAAAGCCTGTTCATTACCTCAAATGTTTCGGTGCAGTAGGCAAGTGATGGAAAGTGAAACTATTACATATTTAGAATTCAAGGACAGCGGTAACGCACTGCACATGACAATGAAAGTACGTGCGAAGTCTACTCCACTGTGTTTTTAATCCCCTGTATCAATCTCGTGATTCGTATCTGTCCTCCATAACTCCATTAGTTAGTCCCGTTGTCTTGCTACTTCCAATGCTTCGCACCATATTGAAACCTGCTGATCCTCTTCCGTTCGGTTGAATAATAATCTAGTTGCTTCAATTAATTTTAGACTTACCTGCCTGCTTTTTTGTCGATGTACTCAATAAAATTCTGCACTTCGTGTTCTCAATTATTTACTAGGAGAATGCCATCAGAGAGCAACGGAATATTAAGCTATGCTTTTTTGCAGTTTGTTTCAAAATTCTCTAAATAGAATTTCTTTAAAAAGCAACAACATCCTTTTATTCCCAATTAGAGGGCCTGTAAAAATTTGAGGCAGTGTTTTCTGCAAGGTACGACTTGTGGATGTTGCTAAAGAGCCCGTTTTAAGAGTCGACCGTTTTGCACATAGCTCTCATTACGGCATAATTGTAGTGTGGTATTGCTCTCTGCCATGCTGAATGGGGGCGCTATAGTGATTTATTTTGATATCTATCCCATTCGGGGTCATTTTCTCCCACCGAACTGTTCCATGTACTCACTGACACTGGGATTAGTCATACAATGAGCCTGATAGTAAGAACCTAAATATCGTCGTGGAAAGAAATGTATCATATAGGCCATAAAGTAATTGCACGTCTACTTTCCACTGCTCGAGAACAAACTACCAAAACATGGCCAGAATGATCTGAGAAAGAAGTGCGTTGAGAAAGTCGACCTCGTTCTTATCGTTCTCCGGCAGTGCAAATAATAATGTATACTTGTATTTTTACTGGTGCTAATAATATTTTTAGCAGAACAGAATTATTGGACGCTATCAAACGCCAAAGAACACAAAAATAGGACCTAATCCTCAAGTGGTTGTCAGTAGGAAACTGTTTTCGCGGGCTTGTTTTGCGCGCAAGTAGCATAACTACTTTTTAGCCTTGCTCATCTGCCGAGTTAAGCGCACGTACGTAATCACACTTTGATTTCACACATTCACCCTCTGTACAAGTTTTCATTAGAGGCATCATTAGCCTAAATTATTTGCAGCCAATGTGTCGATTGCCCATCGCTCGCATTTGAAGCCGGGCAGGATAAACATATTTTCAAGTATTTCGCCTCCACTCCAGTAGTACCAAGCTGTAGAGCAAGCCAGCGGAATAAACGAAGGAAAAGTTTTTGTAAACGCCGTTCAAATCCTTAGATAAAGCAGTGAATTGCTACAGAGGGAGCGGTGAGCTTAATTATTTATTAGAACGGGAACATTTAAGCAGAGATCACAATACTATAGAGACTAATTAGAAAGAAAAAAGTATGGTCAATTGCGTAGTTAGGCCAGATTCGAATTAGTGCGCTCACTTCTGTTTTTTCTTCGGTACCTGTGTTCAGATCCAGTGTTCACGGTTGGCAGTTGCTCGGATAAAGATAATGGTTTAATGTCCGTGTATGCGGAAATTGTCTTCCTCTACATTCATAGACCTCTTGGAGTCTTCCTACCATTCTTGGCACAGTGGTGCAGTGGTCGAGTGACGCGCCACTGCTCTTCTATGACAGGTGCTGGCATCGATGGGACTTGGGTTGGGGTACGACTTTTCTGGCAATCCTCATCGCCACCTCACCTTTCACAATTGAAGCATCGATCGGGATGATCGCTCGGAGGACCCGGGCAATGTTACGAAGACGAAGAGGGCAGTGGTGCGGGATGGAGCGCTCGCGCTAGGCCCTGAGACATTAAATCATTTTTCATTTGTCATCAAGTCGTCCCGTCCCTTCGCTTGCCACCTCGTAACAATAGTTTTGGCTCCGATTGTAGCCTAGGTTAGGCGAACTACTTTCAGAAAATTACTGTGAATATGAAGTCGATATTATGCGAAAATTTTCTAAAGTTTCAGTCCGAATGTTTCCAGATGAAAAAAACATCCCCCAGTGGCATTCAAAGCGGCGCCGGAGTACAAAAACGGCTTCATTCCCCACCGATTTGACAACTCAATCACTGCTGCCACTTTTTTCTTAAAAACTGATTTTATTACATCAATAAAAAGATCTGTGCACATGACCTTTTTACAAGGCCTTCAGCAAGAAACAGAATCATCACAACACCAAAAAATTCTAGAGAATAAATCGGGAGATTCAGGTCAATTGCTTTGGAGCATAAAACGCCTAAGCGACCTCACCGATGCAGCAGACAACGTTAGTTGCACGTTCCAGTAGAGAAAAGAGCAGCGGCGGAATTCGGTGGTACTTACAGAACTTGTGTAATTCTGCGTGACTAGCAACGGCTGATTCCCAAACAAGAGGTGGCTTCAACATGCGCAACATGTCCAAATCGATTGTATTTATTGCAGCTTCGTCGAAATCGTGGTGGACAGAGCTGTGCTGTCTAGCCGAGGTGAATATACCGGAGTTGATGATGATGACCTCATGCTTAATGGCACATCTGTGCAGCGCGCATGCCGCCGCTACATCTTCTGTAGGTCGATTGGTGAGGGTACCGACCCTAAAAACGGTACCTGTTCCATGTAGGCTATGGTGTTTTTAAAATAAAATTTGTCGTATGATCAAGGAGCAGCTGAATACAGGGGCCAGCCGATATCTTGAGATTTCCGAGGTGCAGTAATTTGCGAAAAAAAAGGAGTTTTGTGCAAATCAGCTGACTTAGATTAGGTTGCAAACATGCTGCAACGCACTTGTTTTGCCTCACTCCTGATGAAAGCGTTTATTCCTGAGCAGCTTGCCTGCACAAAAGGAATAATCCGATGTGTGAAACCCTCTGCTACGCCAAGAGAAATTCTTCAAGACTTCCATGATGTCGGTGTTGGCATCCTCTCTGTTTACCGCTGTAACCGAGAGGCTGGAGGCTCTCGTATACCAACTAGAACATTTATCGCAACTTTTGCATGGTCCTCTTACCCATGGGAGGTCAAAGTTTGGCATATTGTACTCCGTGTTGACCCACTGCAGTCCAGTCCCTTACAGTGAAAGAATTGCTGGGGGTTTGGTCACAGTGGCAAATCTAGCAAGTGGGCAACGCGCCGCAGCGTTTCCGGCGGTGATAATAGTTCAGTAATTTCTCCTTCTGAGTCTTTTAGCTTTTTCCTTTGCCATTCTGATCACACAGGTGACGATCCAACATATGCGAAGCGTGCCGATGAACACAGTACCTTGGATATTATTCAGCGTGACAGGTGCTCGCGTGCGGATGCTTATGCCCTAGTTAACAGAAGACAGTGCTCGTACGCAAGTATTGTCCACACGACCGCTACTGATGTGATGGCAAGCTTAACAAAGTCGGTTGTTCCTGTGGTAGAGAAGGCTGTTGCTTGTTAACTTGACCGCATGATCAGTACGTTCAGCAATGCATTGTCACAAGATATTTCCGTGCAGGCCGCTTCATAGGCTTTAGGTACTCTAACCTCGTCTACCTATCATCCCTCCTATGCAACTGTAGATAATATTCAGCCAACCATCTCTTCTGCCTCCATGCATGTGGGTGCAAACGACTCTGACACAGTCCCCGTTTCTAACGGATTCCAGTTATATATTGAAATCACATCTCCATCTCCCCATCCGCAGGTCAAGACTAAGAAAGGTTCGCCAGAATTGCAAAAAGCCATATTTGTTGAAAGAGGCGGCTGCTGCCTTATGTTTTACGCATTAGTGATTGCGGGAATATTTGTGCTATAGATGAATTGTCGCTCAATCTCATCTACTTGCCACGACTTTTATTTTATTTATTTATTTATTGATACTGCAGGCCAATAAACTGGCCCTAGCAGGAGGGGCAATACAGTAAAAAGTGTGACAATGCAAAACAACAATAAACACTAACGAAAAATAATGCTGGGTGTAGCAGTGTTACTCAATGAATACGCTCTGGCACCAGCACAATAACGAACAAAACATGAAGAGTGGCACATGTGAAATAACAAACAGGCGGGCAATTTTTACTCAGAACAACAGAACTGTTTCTGGGGGAAAAAAAGAAAAAAGGCATCACAAAGTGAAGGAGTTAGGAAAACATAACAGATTGTGAACACTGGTTTTGTTTCAGTTAGTTTATGGAAGAAAGATGTTTTTCCAGCTCTTCTGCAAAGTTTTGTGACTGCAATACATCGACAGGTATAGAATTCCATTCATGTATAGTACGCGGAAAGAAACTATTCATATGGGATTTTGTTTTAGAAAATATTGGCGTAAGTGAAAGGTTATGTCTGTGTCTTGTCTGGCGTGAACTTAGAGGTTTTACGCAATGAGGCTGCTGAAGTGTGCTTTTTCCATTTATAATGTTATGTAAAAATTGGAGACGACTTATCTTCCGCCTGTTTTCCAGCGTACTGATTTTATTTGCAAGCATTATTAAAGACGGAGAATCCTCTCTTTTATATTTACTAAAGATGAATCTGATAGCCTTCCTTTGAACACGCTCTAAATTCATTATATTCTTTTTAGTATGAGGATCCCATACAACTGCTGCATACTCCAGTTTGGAACGGACAAATGTGTTGTATGCTAACATTTTGGTATTTGCAGGTGCATTTCTAAGTTTCCTTTTCAAGAACCACAATTTGCGCAATGCTGCTGAACATGTAATGGAAATATGGTTTGACCAAGAGAGTTTACTGTTGAATGTGAGACCCAAATACTTGTATTTTTCAACCTCAGATATTATTGTGTTGTTAAGTACATAAGAAAATACACTAGGTTCTTTTTTCCGTGTGACTCGCAGCAAAACTGTTTTGTTTACATTGATTTCCATGCACCAAAGTTCACACCAATCACGGATAGCATTAACTGATTCCTGTAAGTAATTGCTGTCGTTCCTGGAAACAATTTTTCTAAAAATGACACAGTCATCCGCAAATAAATTAACATGGACATCATCAGGAATTACGTCGACTATATCATTAATATAGATCAAAAATAAAAGTGGTCCTAATACGCTGCCTTGCGGTACACCAGAAGTTACCTGACGGATATTGGAAGTACATTTGTTTATTTCAACAAATTGCTGTCTATGGCGGAGGTAGGCCTGGATCCATGTTATAATATTTGTAGGAAGACCAATGCGCTCTAGTTTGTGGAGTAATTTTCCATGGGGAACCTTATCGAATGCTTTACTAAAATCAAAAAAGAGCATATCGACTTGCCCGGACGTGTCAAGCACCTGAGAGATTTCATGAACAACTGACACAAGTGGAGTTGTTGTCGACAGTCCCTTTCGAAACCCATGTTGAAATGGAGAGAGGGCATTATGGTCTGTCAAAAACTGACGAATAAAGCCTGCGACAATGTGCTCTAATAATTTGCTGCAAGTGGTCGTTATAGAAATGGGACGATAATTCGATACTGTAAGATGGTCACCCTTTTTATGAATTGGAACAACTCTTGCGGTACGCCAGTCAGATGGTATTTCTCCTAATTGTAATGATAATTTGAAAAAGTCAGTTAAAAAAACGCATATCTGTTCCGCATACCTTCGTAAAAAAGCATTTGGTATATTATCCGGCCCAGCAGATTTCCTGACATCAATTTTTAAGAGCATATCCAAAACACCTTGCCTGGAAATCACAATGTCATGTACAAAAGACCTATCATTGTTATGATGTTCAAATTCATCCAGGTCAGAAAACACACTCCAAAAATAATCATTGAAGTGTTCGGCAATACTGGAAGCGTCTTCAATTATTTCATCATTAACCTTAATTTTATGAATTGCCTGTTTAGATTGACCTAAAAAACGCCAAAACTTCTGTGGGGCATGTGAAATAAAATCAACAAGATCATGACTGAAAAACTTATCTCGGGCTGCTTTCACTTTTGTTAGTAATTCAGTTTTCAATTTTTTGGAAGACAAACTCTGCCTGCTATGTTTCTTCATTCGCTTTAGTTTTCGCTTAGTTTGGATAATATCTCTGTTTATCCACGGGTTTGATGGAGGTTTCTTGACACTTCTCAGTGGAATGAATCTGTTAATGCAATAAGAGGCTATGTCCCTGAACTTTTGCCATGAAAGCTCGACATCATCATGGACAACATTTAGGTATAGGTCTAAGTAATCGATGATTGATGTATCATCTGCTTTAGCATAGTCCCTAACCTTAAATCGTTCGCGTTGTTTTCTTCTATTCACGTTGATTGTTGATGAAAAAGAAATTAATTTGTGGTCTGAAATGCCTGCATCAATTTCAGCGGTTCCTTCATGGAAAATTTCACTGAGGAATAAGAGGTCTAGAATATTGTCTCCTCTGGTAGAAACAGTAATAACCTGTTCAAGACTAAAAGTTAGCATCATATCAATGAGTATATCACAGGATCACTTACCAGGATCACATATATTACAGGATCACAGTATATCACTTACGGCGGTTTTTTCTTAAACTTACTCCAGATACTATTTTACAACAGGAATCGTAGCTCTCTCCTAATCGTCGTTTAGAAATTAAATGCTTACGTGTTTTTCAAGCTGCTCACCAAAAAGGCAGGGCGGAGGTTTGTTAACATTGATTTCAACGAAACTGTTTATGCGACCTTACAGTGAAGTACTTGCAGTTGAAGCCTTTGGTCAGCAGTATGCCGCTGCTACAGTGGCAAATATATATTTCCCAACTGGTGTCCGTAGGACGGATGGGCTTGATGCTTGACTGCGCAAATAGAAGAAGTTGTTCAGGCTGGGGTCTTAAATTCGCATCATGTTATGCGGGGTTTCAGAACAGACTTTAGAGGACATTTACTCTGGTCTTAGATGCCAACAAATGATGTGCGCTATTACAACAGTCGCGCGATAACTTACGTGAGAGAAAATTCTCATTCAGGTATTGATTTAACTTTAGCTGTTAATGGTATTGAGCTATCTTCATGGTCTACAATTGACTACGGCACGTCAAGTGACCAATAACCAATCGCTTTCACCATAGCGTGCAGTACGCTTAGGGCGACTGGTTCTCCATAAATATTTGTCAATTATACACTGTTCAAGTAATATCTAGGGGAGGCTTTCTCGTCTGTTGTCCCCTCGGATAAATCTGGCCAGGGTCAAGTATAAGCTTCCATGCTAGACGTCACTCGACGATTTGTCCTTAGAGTTCAGTCAGCCATTAAAAACAAGACAACTTCGAGCTGGTGGAATGAAGAATGAGAAAAAAATCTTTCGTCAGAGGAAATCGACATGGAAGAGTCTAGCGCATAACAAGTGCCCTGAGAACTGGATAAATTACAAATCCTGTGCGGCTTCTTTTAAAAAAATGCATATCCAAGGCTAAGGATAAATACAGTAAAAATCTGAACACATATTTGTTAAACCAAGTAAACCGGAAGTCTCTCAGTAGATAAATGAAACATAATAACATGCTGCCCTCCTCTCATGTCGGTCAGTGCATAGTACTGCCCCCTCGTCAAGAAAAAGGAGAACTGGAGTCTATAGCTCAAGGTCTTGCTGCGCGTTTCTATGCTCGCTCCACCTTTCCTTCAACCCCATTTCATTAGGGTGGGGACTTCACTCAGGTGTCTATATCTGATTTTGTTTTGTTACCCCAGTAGCACAAGGTGGCGGGCTCATGCGGCTTCGACATGGGCATTGAGGGCTGGTGGCTGCCTGCAATAGACCTCCATGGGTCCCCCTTGTGTGCACTGCTGGCACAAAACGCTTGGGTTGCGCATTTCATGCCTGAGAGAGACTCTCGTCAGCAATGCATGGGCTTAAACAGACTGAACGACCCACCTAGGCCCCACCGCAGGCACATGCGGGCCAAGATGCGGGCTCTATTATAGTGAGGTGCGGGTAGCCCCAAAAGGGGCTGCCTCTACAGCAAAGTCAGGGAGCCGCGGTGCTTTGTTTTGTGGACAAAGAGTTAGTATTCCCGCCTTCTGCCTACATGGGTCCCGTGTACAAAATAAAGGGGCTAAACTTTGGACTTCATAGTGGTGAAGCATTATGAGCATGCCTTTTGTGCTGTCTGAGCAACACCTGCGACGGTACCGCATGGTCTCGGCATGGGCACATTTGCCATTCCCACGTCTCCCCCCCCCCCCCACCCCTGTATTCTAAGTCATGTATGAAATGGCTAAGCATGGGATGCAGGCAGTTCGTGTGCGCCAAAAATGGGACTGCATGATGGTAATGTGCGGGCACCCTGAATAGAGGTTGCGCGAGCAGCACTCTAACGGCGCCAATTAGGCTGTTTGTGGGCGAGCACCAGTATTCCCGCCTGTAGCCTTCATGGGTCCTGCATAGACACTATATGGGCTGGGGGTAGACATCTGCCATTCCAACATCTTCCTTGCCTGTACCCTACATATCTAGTATAAAAGGGCTAAGCGTGGTCTGCGCATTGGCGAAACATGCAATGTTTACATGGAAGATGCGGGCTACATGACGGTGAATTGCGCGCAACCACAATAGGGGCTTCCCGTGTAGCACGCCGACAAAGCCAAGGCGGCTGTGTGGGCAGACAGCTAGTATATTTCCGCCTGGATCCTTCGTAAGCCTTGCGCAGATTACTTTGCGGTGCACAGTGCAGAAACGCCATGAGCCATTAGCGAGTTTCCGGGCGACACCTAATGACAGTCCCACGTACATTGTCCGTACATGGTAAGAGTTCCTAACTTAACATTTAGCCCGCCTCCATATCCTATATCGCATGCGAAAGGGCTAAGCGTGCCCAAATAGCGAGACCTGGAATGTTTCAATCTTGTGAAGGGCTGCTGTTTGATCGTCATAACGACAAACAAAACTCGCTGCTTTACCTGCAATTTTTTCGTGCTTCTTTTGCGCATATCGCGCTGATTTTTTTTTTGGTGTACTATGGTCGCCGCGGAGACAGCTGCAAGAAAATAGGTTTCTTGCTTGTTTCAATGCGCTTCACTTAAGCCAGGTATACAAAAGCTTTCGTCGTCTCCATGCAACAAGTGGTACATGGCTTCACGAGTGGTTGATGGATATAGCGAGCCTCCCTCGACTGTGCCAGTGGCTGGAGATGCTTTGTTAGTGTCGTCGTTGCAGAAACTTGCCGCCTTCATGCAGCCTTCAGAAACAACCCTGTAAGGAAGAGAGAGTAATCACAAATCGCACGAAACATTTCTATCGACGAAGGGAAGCAGGCTAAGACAATGTAGTCGGAAGCTTGGGGTGTTCCCTAACGAGCGTCGCCTCGAGCTAGCGAAAGATACAGTGTTCGATAAAACAAAAACAGACTCGTAATAGTGAGCACCTCCTCGCCATTTAAGGGAAGGTGACTAGGAGAGACAAAACCGAGACACGAAGGAGCCCTCGGGTAAGCAACCAACGCCCACAGAAAAACGAGGTATAACCAGTTTTTGCTTTTGTTTTTTATTTATTTATTCACATACCCTAAAGGCCCTTTTCAGGCATTACATACGGGGGTGTGCAGTTACTTATAAACAATACTCTACACATAGCTCTACAAGCAACACAAATCCAGAACAACAAGCAAAATGGGGAAAAAAGTACAGAAAATTCGAAGTTGAGCATATGCAGGAATCGAGCCTTCCTAATCGGAATTTATTTGTAAAAAACACTTTGGTTTTTGCACAAAGGCGTCATGATTTAAGGTGAAGACAATATCACTCGGTAACTTGTTCCTGTGGTGAACGGCAAGAAACAATGGTGAATGACTAAAGAGATGGGTACGTGCAAACATGGGGTCGATTTTGAGAGCATGATCTAAGCGCGGAAAGATACGGTGGGCGGGTCTAATATAGTATGAAGCGAATGAAGACTGACTGTAATACAATCTGTGAAATTGTGATAATAGTGCTAGTATTCTTCTTTTTTCGTGTGATGGTAGGTTTAGCGATGCTTTGATTGCCGTTATGCTGGATTTACGTGAATAGTTCTTAGTTATAAATCTCGCTGCTTTATTTGGTATTGATTCCAGTTTGTGAATTAAGTACAATTGATGCGGGTTCCAAATTAAGGATGCGTATTCTATTTTTCAGCGGACGAGAGTAGTCTAGGCTAAAGGTTTGGTGGCAGGATCAGCTTGGTGCAAGTGACGTCTGATGAAACCAAGTGCTTTAGATGATTTACTGACAATAGCATCGATACGCTTATTCCATGTTAGATCAGACGAAAAATGAACACCTAGGTATTTGACTTTAGAGACATTCTCAATGGCTAACAAACCCAGAAACCCATTCTCGCTGCTAACAAACCAAGAAAAGCAGGAAAGGCGGCGGTGAGCTTAACAAACTCACCACCGCCTCAACACCGCAGAAAAAAAAAGCTTTAAAAACAATTTGCGTAGAGACGGGCCACTCGTGTGACGTTTCTGCGGACAAAATGAAATAAAACTTGTTTTTTGGAGAAGGGAACTCACGCAGGATCTGTCTGACATATCTGCATACACTTGATACGCGCCGTAAGGGAAGGGATAAAGGAGAGACTGAGAGAAAAAAAAAGGAAGATGTCGCCGTGGAGGGCCCCGGAATAATTTCAACGCAGGTGCACGTTAAAGATCCGCAGGTGGTCAGCTACTCGGTGCCAGCCATAGAACACCTATAAAATAAACATTTTGCTATGCATCTACAGAATGATCCATTACCTTCAAGATTTCCAGAACATGACCTCACAATACTCTAATATTCAAACGTTTTGTTCAATAATGCACGACTTATGCTCTCAAGCAAGGAACAATTGCCGCTTTAGCATATTTAAGAAAACAAAAGTTTTCGAAGTGGACCATTTTTTTAAGCAGGTTGAAAGGTTTTACATTCAGCAGCATAAGGCTATCACCGAAAAACAGCACGCTTACACGGGACAGAAAAAGAAGACACGTACACACACAGCGCTGACTTACAACTGCAGGTTTATTGCATTGCTCGAAATAGACACCGGGAAGCAAAACAACAATCAAAAGAAGGCGAGGAAGAGTTCCTTCTGTCACATCGTGTCGTCATGGCTATTCAAGATATGCAATCTCTTTTCTTGTCAATGCCATCGATGGTGTGCTAACGTATGACACGCCTTTTTTTTTGTCTATGATGAATGATTCTTACAGCTCGCGCTTGTGCTGATGATTATACCGCCTCCAAAACTGGCTTCGTCTAAGGATGGGAGTGAATTTACAGGCAGAAACTTGTTTTGCCAGCGTGCTGCCGTATCCCGTGCAGATGTAATTGGCGTGCTCTCGTAAGCGGTCGTTTATGCAGCATCCTCTTTGACCAACAGGCCGGCCAACTATCCTTAATGTTATAAGTCTAAGTAATGGCAGGGGCTCTATAATACTCCATTCATTTCATTCTTGCAAACGTTTGAAAGGTGTTACCTTCATATTTTTTTATATTTGTTCACGTAACTTTTTGTCGTTGACGGTGAATTTTGTAACCCTGTTCGTGTATTTTATGTTCGTACCCATTTCTGAATTCATCTAGCAGCACAGCTTCCATGAATTGGCGTGCTGATCTGGCAAAGCGTTGAGCGCAACAATAATTTCGCAGATTAACGCACAGATTCCGGTGTCAAACCTGTTGTTTTTTGGATTAAGTCACCGAAATGCCATGCATCTCACTAAAAGTGTTATTACGTCCGAAGCGTAAACCTAAACACCAATAACTTTAAGCAACAGAAATTAGTGGCTTGATATGCGTTGGTGCATGGGTCAATAGGTATTATCGGTGTGTAGAAACCAACTGTCATGTGTAGGGAATACATTCCTGATTACCGATTTTGAAGGCATCACACTAAACTTACTGTATGTTTATATTTGAAATGTAATTTTTGGTCGTAGTTGGGAGTCACAAAAGCATTAAATAAAATTATTAAGGAGGTAACTATCATCATTATTCGGCACATTTGTGTATGAAGGAGCTGTAAAAGAGCAGGCATCAACAGAGAGACACCTGAGGCAGCCGAAACTCTCGGAGGATTATAACCTTTAAAATTTTAATGAGCAAAACTGATTGACTTAGCTAATTACTCACATAATGCTATTCTTTAGCTTCATTATTGAAAAACACATTGGCAGATGTGGTCCGTTGCGCTATTGGTCAAGTTATTGTTACGTTGTCAAACCTCCAATGTGTGGTTGAATGTGGGATGGAAGAAGGGTGTAGCAAGCATTGCCTATATCGGAAGCTGGGGTCAAACTTAGTCACAATGTATCGATCATCTTCTGCTTTTTAAGTACAAAGAATCTACTCTCTCTTCAAAAGTCGCTCCAAAAGCCCTCTCAAACAGGAGTGGCAGCACACGTTTTAGATTCAATTTGAACTGCAATAAATGCCTGTTCTCCAGCCTTGTAAGCATCAACATAGCGAGGAGATACATAATTCATCCTTGCACAAAAAAACAACTTGGACGCATTCCTCAGTGCCCCTGAATGCAGGAATGCAGGCACTTTATCTTCCATGCCACCGCGGTGGTTAAGTAGTTATGGCGATCAAACCCCTGGAAGACGCGGGTTTGATCCTGGCTGAGGCGGTCGAATTCCGAAGAAAGCGAAATTCTAGAGCGCAATGCCCGGGTTTCCGGAGCCCTTCGCTACAACGTCCCTCATAGCTTTACTTGCTTTGCAACGTTAAACCCTCATAAATCACCAAATCAAACCGAATTTATCTTTCGTGCGTATTTTCATCTTTTGAATGATGTGCAAGTGAAAAGTGTACATGAATTGCCACGCCGAATTTTTCAACGGACGATAACATATTTATTACATATCTTCTGTACTGCCATTTAGGTTTCAGTTTTAACAGCTGAATTGTGGATGAAAAACTGGACTTCAAGTCAAGCCAGGCATAAGGATTGCTAAATAATCGCTGCTTCACAGTTTTATCCAGTTGGAAGTCTTAGGCCGGTGTGCCCAAAGACCGGAAACGACAAAAATATACAATACCAAACATATTCCACGTTTCTCATGCCTGACGTCATATGAACTCAACATCTGTGTCAGCCAACATTCTCAGTTCAAACCGAGGATGAAACATTAGATAAGAAATAAGGCCGTCCTAATACCCTTAGGATGAACCAACACAAAAGAAATTTTATTTCTGTACCGTTTTACTCCCCTGGGTTCTCCTGCTCATTTGAAACAATCACCACTTATTTTGGTTGCTTTACTTCCGCCAATCATCTTAACCCGGATGCTCGGAGTGTGTGTCCCGGACTGGCTGGAGAATCAAGTGAGGCTGTCTGCTGGCTTCAAGACAACGGTGCTTTCTCTGTTGGCGGCGGATAACAACAGCAGGTGGTGCCCTGTCCAGTTTGACTTCTTTTCCATCTGTGCCCGCTCCCAGCGCGACGTGAGGACACCTCATTGCGCCGTTTTGCTCCCTTTCGCCGCGACTGGAGCTGAGACGCGCGGAGATGTATGTGACCTTTCTTATCGCGACATTTCGACATGGGTGAGCCAAGCATTGAGACTTCGCACGCCTTTAGATGTTCACAAAATGAACCCAGCAAAAACGTGCGCTCTCCTTGGCGAAAGGCCACTGACTTAACAATGATCAAAACGACTAGTGCTCCTGCTGTTGCTAGGCGCCGCAAACACAATGCGGGCAAAGCAGGCTATGCTACTTGGCCATTGAATGATTGGAAGCCACATGCTTCAGTATGCGTTTAAAGTTCATGGGTGGCAGTAGTTTCGAAAAATAGTGCTGCGTTTGCTCATCAGTAGCAAATCACCTGCGAATTGTTGGCAAACGGCATAGATTTCATGGCGCTCAGTGATGTGAATCAAATTACATGTGTGACAGCCTTGAGTCCAAATGTCTGCCTCTACGCGAGAAGTTCAGCAGCTGTATAACTTATTCTCTGGATCAGACATTTAGCGCTTGCAAACGAGGATGACCATTCTAAATTTCAAATGGTGTTTATTCATTGCGTGAACCACTTTTTATACATATTGGGTGCTATGAAAGCACAAAAAAACCAGACCAGTTATCGCTCCGCAAGTTACAACAAAACAACCAGCTTACCTTTGATTAATACCCTCAAAAACACGAGCTCATTTCCTGAGAGCGACATACAAGAAACACTAACACAATTTTCTTTCAATTTTCTTATTTTCCCGGCTTCAACAATATAACATGTAAGTTGCTCTTTGTCCCGGCTTATGGCCTTGCATACTTTAAACACGGGATGACACCCACCCATAGCAGCCAACAAAGGATTTAGGTGCTACTCCCTTTAGATTCAAACTAGATTAAATCTGCTAGTGTGGCAGGGGTATTCATAGGCAATATCATCTATTCACACAGATTCGAACGAGATTAAATCTGCTAGTGTGACAGGGGTATTAGATGGGAATATCCATTCACACATCGCCAATGAAAAATAGAAACATCAGAGAGGTCAAATTGCATAAGTGCACTAGTGAACCGCCCGCTTTAGGGCGTTCCGTTAAGGGTGGAAAGTTGGGCAAGTCGGTATTGATCCATGACAAAGGAGCGCGAAAACAAGACGACGGAGAAAGAGAGAACACACAGCACGAGCGCCCGTGCTCTGTGTTCTGTCTTCGTCCGTCGTTTGTCTTGTTTTCGCGCTCCTTTTTCATGGTTATGGTAAGCTCACAGACGCGCCGGGCTAGCCTACATAAAAACTGCAATGTGAGCTTCGCATGGTCAAGTTTGAAATATATGAATAAATGTTCTTGTGTGTCGATTTGTAGAAGAGAAAAATCCTTGAAAGCAATAGACAGTAGCCATCTTTATTTGAGGCCACCCAACCAACCAAACAGGCCTAAATAATTCCACATTGCGGATAACAAAATCTAAGCCAGGTTATTAATGTTATTTTCGCGTTTGTTCAGAGCCAGTGCATGGTGCATGCTTGATTTAATACCCTTGTCACTGGAACGTCGGGGATCAAAAAGCTACACAAATGTGATTCAGGCAGGTAATCTAAACGCGCTTCGCGCATGCGCCAGAGGTAACCTTTGTTGTTCCGTGACTCCGTTTGCAGACATGAACCCCTGGGGCGCATCACTTTTCGCCCTTACCATCAAATGACTCATCACTGGATGGCTGTCTCTACGTCAACGGGAATGTCGGAGCTCGTCGATCGCAAATTTTTATTGTATATTTCATTGTATTCAGTATACCACAACAAAACTTTGTTTGAACCTATGTTCCTTCAGAAAAGAAGTGACACCTATTGTTACTCTTCAAAGTTTAGTTCTTCCCGTTAGGCTCTGAGGATCAGCAACCCTCTCTGACATATGACGCAGCGGCTTCCCTTCTCAGAAATCACAGTGACCGAGCCACATCTTTTCTGCAACCATTTTGCCAGCTCGAGAAACTATCCAACTAAATAAATTCTCACACCTGATTTATTGTAACTCAAAAGAGTTTCATTGCAAAATTCGCAAGAATATATCCGACACCAAGGCACAGATACCCACTAGATTTGCCACTAGACAGGTAAGCGAATGCAGAAAGCCATACATACGCGATCGGCAATTTTCCCTCTAAAGACAGTTAAATATCTGTAAACATGTTCAGAAAATCGAGCAGTGCACTTACCTCACCAACTTTCGATGGCTGCATCATTCGGCAAGAAATATTGGCAATTCATGCAATCCGACTAGAGTGAAACATGGAATTATATCAGTCTGCTCACTGCAATATATTTCACGTTGATAATAGCAAAACTATAAACTTATGCTCAAAGGGAATCCTTACGGAGTCTAACATTTACTAATTATAATCCCTATCTTCTATTAATTACAGAACTCTCAGCTTCCGCAGCCTCTACTTCGTTGGCACGAAAATGAAGATAAAATATTTTATTTGGGCTCACGCAGCCCGACTCGCTGCTTACTAAACCCGACTCGCTAATATTTTGATGTGCCCGACAAGGTAATTTCATCATATCGAAGTTTTATACCGTCGGGTCTGTCTTAAAGAAGTTTTTCCAAACTGCTATCTATACCGCAAAAACGCAGACTGATGAGGAAGTTGGTGTGGCTTATTAAGGATAATCTTACATTGTTCTTGTGCAGGTACGGTGTTCTTTATTGCTACGTACACTGTTTGGGGAACATTATTACTTCCGCATAGTGACAATTAGAGAACATTCTTCTCGGCACCCCTTTATATACAAGTAGAGGAAGCCATTCAACACGTAGAAGAGGAATAAATGACAGAAAACATCGGCTGTCTATTGTCGTCTTTGGTATGTCGTATTTGTGTTGTGTGTATTCGGTAATATTTCTATAGCCTGCCTTGTGTAGTGTGTCGCCGTTCTGTAGTCTGTCGTGTGTGTTGTGTCGTAAGTCTGCTGTCTGCCCTCTGCAGTGCCGTATTCATGTAGTTTCTCGTCTGCTGTTCAGTATGTGTGTAGTATCTCGTGTTTTATTCGTGTTTTGTAGTTCTTGTCAAGTACGCTGATATTTGTAAATTAAGCAGTCCAACTCTACGGAGTCTATGCATTAGATAATACGGCATTGCACAAAGACACCTGACTTAGAGTATAGAATAACAGCGCGGAAGACGAGGACAAACGAAAACAAAACACGAACATCCTCGTCTTGCGCGTTGTTATAGTATGCATCGCAACCAACTTGCCCAGCTTTATATGCAGAGTAAAACGACTTGATTTAGCATCACTTAAATTCACGTTCGGCACGTGTTCACAGCGTCCTAGTTGAATAAATAGGAAAAGAACAGCAATACTGCATGGCCACAATATACGCTGCATGTAAACTAGTAATACACTCTGGGGGCTAGTTGGTGCATGGTTTTCAAAAAATACTATGCGCGAAAGAGACGATGCGCATGTTTCGCCTCTCTTCTTCCTGCGCTGTCTTTTTGCCGCATCGCCTTGTTTTCAAAACTGCATGTAAACTTTACAAAATCGTATAGAAGTTCCTAGCCAAATGACATCTGTGCCGACCACATCAGAATTTTGAAGGCATCTACTCACTGCGAGAGATAACACATTCCGCATTAATTTCGCTGCCTGAGTGACGAATTATGAAAGGAACGCATCATTTTCCTCAAGCATAATTCAGATTATTTGAGACCAACTTAATACAGAAAAACCTCACCATATCGACTTGTTGATTATAATTAGTTGAAACACTCTGTATACCGCCGCAGGTCACAGCACTTCTGGGCCAGGTAGCACGTCACTTTTGGTTGGTGCTTTTGGAGCCCCTCAGCCGGGCATTCCTTCCCCTTGAAATAGTCGCAGTAGTCTGCGCAGATAAGGTAGTAAGCAGATAAAGTGTGGCTAAATATAACAATTACTCTCTCTGGTCAATAGCTCTAGGCGCAAAGCTTCAAGCACTCTTGCATAATACTATACTGCTGAAACAACCAGCAAAGCGATAGAGATAAAGAGAATGAAAGAAGCTTTTTAAAAACACAAAATTTTGACGGCGCCTAAAATTTCCTGACTTGCTGATCTTCTTGATGAAGGTAATTGGGGAGAGAAAAACTTAAGGAGAGAGGCAGAGAAAATTGTAAATACATAAAGAATAATAAGGTAATACAAAATAAAAAATTTTATAAAACATGCGACCATTGAATTTCGTTTGATTTTATAGGGTTAAACGTCCAAAATCAGCTGAGGCTCTCAGAGGCGTAGAAGTGGAGGGGTTTTTAAGATATGCCTATATCGCATCGCTCATTATTTGCGCTTTTATACTCAGGGGATGAGGGTTTTCTACTGCGAAAGACCAAATCATTTGTGAAATCAAGAATTGTGATGCTTTGTTGATGTATTAGAGAGCCTTATACACAAATATGGCAGGCATATTTGCATTCAATTTTGCCATCGTTAGTCTGGTTAGTCTGCAAGACATCGTTAGTCTGCAAGACAAAGGCTTCCAAATGCTTCCATCTCAAGCTGCCCAATTTTCTTCTTTCAGAAACTACTCTGCTATCGAAACGAATATTCAGCGGCTCTTATTAGTACTTTTAAGTCCAGCCCATGTTTATTCCTCATGATTTCAAGTAAATTAACTCCCGTTGATTGCCAACACGCACTGCTTTATCCTCGAATCCTAGAATAACCCAATAGTTCTGCTTTCAGTGGATCACTAGAATACCCTCAATCTCGAGCCTCTTTTCACCCTGCAAGTTTTAGCCAGAAAGCTTAGCACAGGCAGGGTAGTGTAAAGCGTTTTAATTTCGAGAATATAGAGAGGTAGAGTTTATACGTTAGAGATGCCTGCCAAAGACACTAGACCGCATCCCTATTCTAAGAACAATTTTTTTCAAGTCCTCCACATGTACGCACGATCCGGCCTTTATGTGCTCCATTTGTATTTTCAGTAGAGGCTAACGTGATTTGAAGCTGAACACTTCATACTTAACCTAGTCATATAAGACTGCCCTAACGCGACTTATTTCCGCAAGAACGCTGCTAGGAATACAAGAGGCTAGCTAGCCAATGGATTACGCTATCCTGCACCGTGATGTCTATTGCACTCTAAGTTACTGCGCTCTTCAGATGCGCTATATTGTACGTCGCTGCCCATTGTAAAGTGTGGTAGTATTTCCACGCTGCTGAGCATTACTTTAGCTATCTTGTTCTGTGGATTCAGTATTTATGTCCTCAATCATGTGCTGCAGTTCCTCACCTCAGATACTTATCACTACAATACCATCAAGAAATCTATGGCAGCTAAGCTGTTCTCTATTAGGCGTTCGTGTTTGCAATCCTGACCCATTGCTATGCAGACAGGAGCACCTCATGTTGCCTCTTCATATTTCGTTCATTGTATGCGCGTTCCATTGCACATTCACATGATAGAGAGAGAGAGAGAGATAAAGGGGAAGAGGGAAGGCAGGGATGTTAAATAGAAGGGTTTTGACTTTGGCTACCCGGGTCAGGGGAAGAGGGGATTGAAAAGGTAACAAGAGAGGACTGCGAGGGGCACTGTTACAACTGGCACATCACGCCTGCGGCTCTAAGGAAGCTGAACAGAGCCTTGCAGGCCTTGAGGGCAGTCGATTACTGTGGCCACAGCAGCAAGACACAACACGGTGTACGTCTTTCGGTCTCCTGCCCGTCTGAAGTTGTGTGATGCCTCTCAACGGAATGTGGAGAGGTTAGTGGCAGAAAGTAAAGAGAAAAGGTCGCGGTGATATTTTACATAATTTCAGAGGATGAGACGAAATGAAGGGGGCGTCGAAGAGGAATGCAGTATGTGAGTAGAGAGGGCGACGAGTTGAGGGGAAGAGAGTGGAGAGTGTAGACAAGTGGACAGTATAAGTGTGGAGAGGGTGATAGGCGAAGAGGAAGACAGTGACCTCTCGCCAGGATCGTTGGTTCCGCGAAAGACGGATGGTGCATGGACAACACGTGTACGTGTACACCCCTTCCCACATCCGCACTCATACTCTGACCCATAAATCGCAGTGATCGTCTGTGAATTTCCTTGAGCTGAATAAAATATCGAACAATGCGAAGCAGGTTTCTGGAAACAGAATAATTGTTTCATATCGTCAACGAGAGCGAAGCTCCACCGATACATTTTCGCTTCCATTCCCTCATCGTTGTGCATGTAAAAGCTATATAGATCTATCCCTACGATTTCCATGTCAATGAAACTTTGATCTTGATTCGTGTTACGGTTAAAGTGCGGTTTATAGGTGTGTGAGTAGAAAGGCCACTCTGAACCTTGTGCAGCGGCAAAAAAGCACAGTAATTCGTTAGCGGATGAAGACCACCGCTTGTGGAGATATTGTGCTGACACTTTCGCAACAAGGGCATTTCAAATTCTTATTTCACTACCACACTTTTTTTAAATGCTCAATTACACTAAAGTGATAGCCGAGCAGCGCATAATAAACAGTCAGGACTACATGGAAGCCCGTCAGCACCTGCCCGGCCTCGATACTGAAGCAGAGAACCCTGTACTCAACCTGTGGGTGTGTGCAAGCCAGATTTATTCCATATAATTAGATTATAAAAATCCATTGTGGTTCCTAAATTTAACAAAACACGGACTACGAGAGCTATAAAAAACAGCAGCTGGCTCTCGCCTAAAGTGCGAAGGCCTAACGATTAGGAAAATCAAGCACGCCCTTATCATGTACCGATGGGAAATCTACATGAGATCGTCTGGGCGGTGCTGCCACCAAAATTTGATTTATTCCTTGACATTACACTCAAAAAATTATCAAATACATTGTCGTTTCGAGTTCATCTACTACATCAGAAAGCTTTGTAATTATTCCCTTTCACATATTGTGTCAATTTCAGTTTCGACAGCGGAATGGTTGCTATGGTACTAAGCATAACTCGCAGTTATTGTGGTATACACAGAAGGCCATATATATGTGTATCTGATCATTATTAAGGTGTAGTTGAAGCTTTTGTGGCGGGCTAGCGTAAAAGCTTAAGCAAAAGTACGAAAAAGCAGCGACTTTACACCAGTTCTCATATACATCTCCTGACCTGAAGTTAACTTTAACACCACGCCCACATTCGGCTGTTGAAACAAAAATTGAAATATTATCAGAAAAATTCACTTGTAAATAGTTCACCAGGCGTCTTTGAATTTCACATTGTTGTCAGTTTGTATCGCCACAGGCAGTTTTTTGTGACACAAACACGGAAACTAACATTTGGTGCCCATACTTCTTTGCGCGCTCATTGATTGAATCAACGGTTGGCGGCCACGCGGGCAGATTGCATTGCAAAACTAGCCTCATTATTGCTGCTTGTCTATACGTTAAAATTCAGCATTAGTGCGGGCCGCAGTAAGAGCTCCGTTCTAATCACTGATAGCACAAGAAAACTCAGCGCAAAGCTTGGTCTTCTGTAAAGAAACGTCGAACGCTTTCTCTTCGGACGAGTGGGCCTCTTATCGTACGCATGCGTTGTGTTTAGAAAAATGAAATTGATCGAAGTGCTAATTATTAACCCATTCAAGCGATCAGCAGAAATCCGGTGACTACTCCGTACAAACTTGCGGCGTCCTGATAGAAGTCGCTAAGAGAGCTTTCGAAAAAATGTACTCTTTATAACGGTTGTCAATAAACGCATATTGCCACCACATTTTTTAAACCCATCACGTATTTGCCTACTGACCTTTATTGCTTTGTTTGTGCTACCTGTAGCGTTTGAGAGAAACTTATAATAGAGGTTCTGTCAGTATGGTGTTCTGCTGCCCACGATTCTGCGCTGAAAAAATGTCCATTTAATGTCTCCTACACGCCTAATTTATAATTAAACTCTTGCTGTTTCAAGAGCGAAGATAGGAACCTGTTTTAAAGATTACATCGCTTCGGTCAGGCGTTTCAGACACCTGAATATTGCACAAAAATTGGATTGTTCAAGATGTCCGTTTTGCTCAGAATTATCACCGATTGGAAACGACAGCACTTTTTCTGATAGTTGGTTTTGAATACGTGTGTTTCAGGTACCGCAACGATACATCAACAGAAAAAAAAGGACGTGAGAATTCCGCACAGGAGTTGTGACTTGAATTACGGTGAATAATGCTTTGTCTTCAGTAATGCGATACTGCACGTATCAGTAATTCTGATATTGAAGAAACACGTCGCAGTCAGTGTTATGGAACTTTCTGTATATTTTTCTCTCGTCTTTACATTATCCCATGGTGCCTAAATAAATGTCAAAAGTGCACTTCGGATTTACAATCTTCTACGGTCATTACGCCCCGCCGCGGTGGCTCAGTGGTTAGGGCGCTCGACTACTGATCCGGAGTTCCCGGGTTCGAACCCGACCGCGGCGGCTGCGTTTTTATGGAGGAAAAACGCAAAGGCGCCCGTGTGGTGTGCGATGTCAGTGCACGTTAAAGATCCCCAGGTGGTCGAAATTATTCCGGAGCCCTCCACTACGGCACCTCTTCGTCCTTTCTTCTTTCACTCCCTCCTTTATCCCTTCCCTTACGGCGCGTTTCAGGTGTCCAACGATATATGAGACAGATATTGCGCTGTTTCATTTCCCCCAAACACCAATTATTATTATTATTATTATTACGGTCATTACACAGCAGCCACAAACTGTCTGTTCTATGTCACTTTTGTACTATCTTTTTTTGGCGTATCTAATCCCCAGTTTTCTGTAATGGAGGAGTCGGGATGGAGGGAACATTTCGCAATGTTATGGGTGCTTAGAGTTGTTTCCTCTGCTTACACATAATTTGTATCCTCTCTGCACTAATTCTCTGGCTGTGTTCGGGTTCTAAATAAAGGCCGTCCGGGCAGTTTTTCAGTAGTGCCCTCAACAAAGGCAACATCATACATGCCGGTATGAGCACTCGCGAAAACAATTTCTTGTGTAGCACATGTAGGAAACAGCCGCTGTCTAGTGCTGATCGCGAAATTTTTTAAATAAAATGTTAGTTTATTTCCATCCTAACCTCACTGCGCCTTTCAGGTGAACGTAACCAGCACATTGTAGCTATGCGGACTGTGTCGTAAATTAAAGAAAAAGAAGGCTGCATTTTTGTTAGGAATAACATATACCGCGCAGTATCTAACTCTATTTTCTACGTTAAAGTATTTTACGCTTTAAGTTCTCCCACTTTGAACATTGACAGCTCGGCTAAGACGCTTGCACATCGTACGACGTTTTTCCCAATTTCAAAATAGGATGCGCAAGTGTTTTAGGATATGTGTTTTCGTATTTGTGGCACTGTATCACTACCTTCCGTGCCATTCATTTCTTAAATTATCAAAATAATGTCCTAAGAAAAGGCGGATAAGGCATACCAAGCTTGAGCGACTTAAAATGCAACTGTTCAAAACGATACGTATTACTTGCAAATTTCGAGATAAATTAAAAAAAAATTCTCGGAAAAACCATGAAACCTTATGCCAGTATGGTTAATGATTTCTTTGGCGCTCTTACTCCCAGGCTTCTCACGCATGACAGAATTTTTATGAGGGTGGCGGTGGTTGATTGGGCAGCACCCTCGCCAGCATCCTCGCCTCTCGGAGCGATGACAGCCGATGGCCGGTGTTTCAGTGGGCCAGCTGGCCTGTCCACTGCGTCTTTGTATTCTATTTCGACGGCTCTAATAATGCGTTAGCAGTATAGCTGTCATGCGGACGAAAGCACGTCCGGCGGCTTGCCTCCGCTAAAAAAAGTGGGGATGGTAGCATAGAGGAGGATGACTCACCTGGAAGTAGCGGAGGCACGTGAAAAAAAATAAAACCTAAAAACCTTGAAAAAGTAAAAACAAAAGCGAATACCAAATCATTACTGTTGCATGAATTCTATTGATCGTACTCAGATCTTTGTTCTGCGGCGCGCTCTTTCCCCTTTTAATGTATGGAGACCGTGTGTAGAATGGGTTACTAGTCGGTGGCACTTTTGGGGTATGGGGTTCAGTAACTAGGTGGCAGGCGCTTCTGGGGGATGGAGGATTCACACAGAAACTTTTCACGTCTTCACAAAGATAACACGAAATTGTCACCAAATGCCACTGCTACTGCAATTGCGAAAAAATCGTCATACTCACCATGAGAGAAAGTAGGCTGTGTTGCATAGGCTTGGGATCACGTTAGTGAATCGGCGGCTACTATTTTCAACAAAAACAGGTGTACATTAATTTCAGCTGTAGTAACAGTAAAGGGCAATAAAAAATTGTGCCAGCTATGCGAGTTGTAGTTGTCACCTTTAGGCAGAGTATTCAGCTTTTTAAGAAACTACACAAAACACGTGAGAGTAAGATATGTTGCAGCACAAAGAAACCTACTATTTTGTTCGCACATAATTAGCTGCAATACGCTGCATCTAGAGAGTCTCTTCTACATAAAATACTTGCATTTTCTGCCCGTCCTTTTGACCACGTAAGACATTAAGAGCTTTAAAGCGTTAACAACACATCATTCTATAAGCAACTGCAACGCAATTTCTATGCGCAGAATTTGTATGCGATAAACACATAAAAATGCATTCAGTTTGAGCGGCGAGGCCCTGTTGGGTTGTCCTTCCACAAATATCATATGTTTGGGTTAATAGTCTTAGCGCAATGTTAAGTAGGATCGTGGAAGGTGTCACGGTGGTTAGAAGTAAACTATTGGCTGCTCAGCTGGCGACTAGTCGTCGCTATCGCAGCTAGCAGTGGTGATACGGCGGGCTGCCCTTCCGCAACATCGCACTCCCCGCCAAGGTCGTCCAGATGCGTGTCAAATAAGGCCACGGCGGTGTCACCCATTCCGTCGTCGTAGGCTCGAGTCATGCGCCGACGCATTTGGTCAGGTGTGGTAAAGGTTGCCACCTGCGCAGGAGCGCGTAAATATAAAATAGCTTGTAGGATTTGATGGACGAAACTGATTGTGATCAGATGTTTATTAACTATTACTGGTTACTGACCTCTAATTGTAAGGTGTCCTAAAGTTCTCGGCAGGTGGCTGTTTCAAACTAAGCCACTTGCGGTTGCATCTGAAATCCAGTGAGCACGTTTCCGCGTCTTTTATCCTTTTTTAGAGGAACACAGAAAAGGAATTTAAAAAATTAATGCTGATTTAATTCGTTCTCTTCGCGTTTAAGGAGAATGTATTACAGCGGGTTTCAGGCCCAGGCATTTTCAATATTTACCGGCGAGGAGCTTCGGCATTATAATTCAAACGTAAATCGACACGAAGTGATACGTGCATTCCGAGAGGAACATATAGGTTAACCGCCTGTGAACCACTGGTGAATCGGAAGCTGGGAGCCAGCTTCCTATCACGGATTAAAGGCACGAGCAAAGAGAGAGGAGAAGGGGAGGGGAGAGGGAGAAATTGCCTAAGGCATAAAATCACGGAAGCTGCAGACAGGTTAAATGCGTTGAATGAGCGGCTGCGTGAAAGCCGCGTGTTGACACTGTGTGAATGAGATACCGGCTGTAAAGGTGTGTAACTGAACAAACACAAATTTATCTGGCTTACTCTAAACATGAAATAGCTCTGATTTCCTTCCGTTTTCAGTTTACCTTTAAAGGCGAGAACAGCGACACCCCAACACGGCTTCTCTGCAAGTTCATTTCATTCGTACAATTCATTCGTCAATTTTTACTTCTTATTATAGGTCTGATAAACTATTAGTGCCTTAGTTGGTACCTTTATTTCTTTGCCGAGCGTGTCGCATAATCTCGTGTTTCAACATTTGAAAAGGCAGTCGGCAAATCATATCATTCTACACCTATCATTTCACTACAGAATTTATCTTCCATAATCCCCCCGTAATAAGCACAGAACTCGGAGTGTTTACATGAACCAGCATGCCAGACTAAATCTAGCCTGTGTGGCACTTGTAAACGTTGGAGGGTCGGGTTCAGTGACCACAGGGTCGGGCTGAGTCAGCCTCACTGTAGGTTGTTGGTTGAGTCAGACCAACTCACTTGTCATGGTACAAGTAAATGCTGTCGACACAAAGAGCAGGATTAGTGGGAGAGGAGAGAAAAGAGCCTGTTCAGCGCTGGTGCTGTCGCACTTCCGACACTAGCCACAGCGAACAGATACCTTCGAAGTCACCTTTGCACGCTCCCACGTACTGCTGGACAGTGTACGTCACTGCAGTCGTACCGGTCTCCACTAACATCTAGTTAATGCAATCGGGCAGTCATCAAGGTGGACTGACTCTGCTAAACCCGACACATAACTCGAACCGCTCATGTCGGGCTCGTGTAAACAAAGCGGCTGTAGCTACTGCGCCGTACCCATGTAACTACAAATGATTTTCTTTGTATTAGTGGCAAAAAGTTTGAGGGACACTCCTAAGCGATTTGTAGGTTATCTCTAGCGAAAAACAAAACTAAATTTTCTGTTGTCACAGCAGATTTTCCTCTAATATTTTGGGACCTCACAACATTAATTCTTGCTGTAACACAGGCTGTTCTGTAGCTTTGAGAAGACCCCGATCGTAACGGAAAACGCAGTTCAGCTACAACAGACAAATCCGTATTAACCACAGGACGGCAAAAGCACTTGTGTTTTGAGAGCGGTTTTTTCGTATTTTTATACTGAGCTCTACTCATTGAACGTGAGGCCTCGTGCCATGCACGACCATTGATAAGCAGTTGGTGAGTGTGCATCACTCAGCAATATTAACCGAAGCATTTCAGCGTCAAATGTTCAGCACTCGTGGTTGGGTAAGTAAAAAGCGCGCAGAGTATAAAGCAAAGTACGTACTAGGTGCCACGTCACATTGTCGGATCCACGTTCACTGTCAATGAGCACCAGCGAGCACTCGTCATCCTCGCTTTTGTGGGCTTCTTTTCGGCACACCGCATTAAGCGAGAGGTGCTTGTTCCCCTTGCTCAATGGCAATCCGTCGAAGACGGGTCCCACAGAATAGGCCGGCTCACCGAGGGCAGGCGTCCTAGCAAGGAGGCTATCTCCCCGAACCTGAGCAAATCACACGAAGCGTCTGATTACTAAGCTGGTATAGCGGCACTCGCCCAAATCCTACAATCCTTCAATTGTAGAGTTAGCGCCCCTTGACAGCTCGGTTCCTCATTACAAGGGGCCACTGCACCGAGCCTCTTTTGTAAAAAAAGCAACATCACAGGTAGGTGCAAACCTTCAAGTAACATAAAGCGTTGTTCGAATTAGTCGCCATCCTCAAATTCCGAACGATGGACAGGTGGGGTAGTTGGTGGGTGGTTGGCATACCTAACAGTGCAAGAGATTACAGAAGAAAAGAGAAGTTGCGCGCCGTCTTGACTTTCTTTTCCGTTCAATCGTCGTCTTTTACTTTAGCGTAACTCTAACAAACTTCGCAATAACAAGCAAAAGGCTAAATAAGAAAGGTTTTTAGAGAAAACGCAAACTGCGCTTGATTAACTGCGCTTGAAGTCCTTCAGCGCTTGCTGCTGCAAATAACTCAATAATATGGCGTTCAAACGACACTGAGGTTCTCTTATGACTGTCCCCTGACACATTAAATACATTTCTCCTGGATTGTGATTAAGAAGAATACGAGGTTCAAGGCAGACAAAATAAATCAGGAGGGCTTCATGAGGGCCCTCATCAAAAACATACATCCTTACATAGCATTTGGCAATGCACTGCTGCAAGCAGCGCGATTGAAACCGAAGTTCATATTCTTGCGGTCGATCATAATTTTCACAAATAAATCATGAAGTACGGGAATGATGTCTCACCATTATTCTTTAGCACATGTCGAGCTGTGTGCGTTGCAACGCCAGACTCGCATAAGTGCGCCTCCTGAAGCTTCTGACGGCAATTTCCGCTCCGGAGGCTAAATTACAGGATACGAATTTGAACGAAAGCTGAGTACTATTTGCTCTTCATAGTGTTGCCGAAAGACCATTTATTACGATCGGCGCAGGAGGGATCCACATTTATTGATACTTAATTCCACAGCTTTACTAATAAAGCGGGCATGTTTGAATCTGAGCGCTTGGTTTCCACGTTTTGAACAAAATATCGCGTCGTTCCTTCCATCTTCGTGTAGGCCTCTACTATAAATGCTGCTTAGCCTTTTGTTAAACAGGCTGCAAATGTTCACTGGTTAGACCGAAAGTCTTTGTCATTGGTCACAAGGCAGCCACATGGCACGTATATGCCTCATTTCGCTAGTCACTCGGGAAACTTGGTAAACCTTGGAAAGCCTTTAAGTTTCACAATGTTATGTTGACCAAAATTTTTTCACAAATTGCCTTCCTCTGTTTGCTTCTCCTTCACTTTTTTACCTAACCGAAAGTATGTTAGCCATACACAAGATTGAAACTTTCAGGTATGAAGAAATTCAAGGATATTTAATAAAACTTATTGTGCCGAGATTTTAGCCTAAGAAATATGGCGAAACCACCTGTGCCGAGTGAAATTCACCAAGGAATTACAACACCTTTTTGTTGGCTTTTCACTTTGCATTCATGTTTTTTAACTGCACTACCATAAATAAATACTATTTTGAGGGCAGTTCTCACACTTTTCCGCAGTCAGCAAATAGTAGTCATGGTCGGTAAGGCGACGCGATTATAAATCTATTTTGTCAATTGAGCTCCTGGAAAACTATGTCACCGACCGGCACGCAGTGATTAAACGACGCAGGATAAACGCTGTGTTTAGATTTGACAAATAATCTAAAGATAAGTTTTAAAATAGTGCGGATTGTTAAAAGGAGTTCATTATAATACAGGCAACAGCTGCCAAAAGCATTGAGGAGAGCGCGCATTTCAACACTCACGGATATACTGTAGGCGAACTTGTGCCTGTATCGGGCGTCGTAGGCTGAGTGGACTTGGAGGAAAGCAATTGCCGCAAACTGCCTGGCTCCTCTGCAGGTGACTAGGTCAACGCAGGGTCGTAGCTTGTGCGTCGCTACAACTACATACGACAACATATCAAGAAGTGTTGCGTGGAGACCGTAGTGGCGCACAAGCTCTCTAGAGGGCGGCACTGTGAGCATGACGGCAGTGCGGTTGCTCTTAAGCTCCCTCAAGAAAGCGTGGAGATGCCTGAAGCCAGCCGTTCCGAGTGTATCGCAGTTGTCTTGTGGGTGGTTCCAGTGTACGTTAACGCCCTGCGTATTGAACAATTGCTGCAGTACATGGCGTTCTTTCAAGTACGCGCTAAGTTGGCAACAAAAATACCACTTCTATGCCCATGCTAGCTACCGTAGTAATTATTTCTCAGCGAACTCTAACAAATTATTACGAGGGTTATCAGCGTGCGGGCAATTGAAGCTACTGCCGTATGCATAGAGGTGCGGTTCTTATCTGGGAAAAAATATCGCTAAGCACCAAATGCCACGTGCAATCGAATACAGTGCCAGTTTATTCAGAATTCATTTTCACGTTAGTGCCCTCTGCCTGGTCCGACAGTCTTCGCTCAAGAGGTACCATGTTTACCTGCGTGAACTTCGAGAAATGTCCGCTTCACTGGCACTTTTAATTTCTTTACGCTGCTTCTTCCTTTCGGTGGAATCTGCTATGGAATCAGCCCAACAATTTCAAACGCTACCGTCATCTGCCGCACACAATGATGATGTTGCTTTCGCATTCGCATCGCATATATGACAAGAGAGATGGCGGCGCACGCCATTAGGCGTATTGGACGCATGGTGACTCCCAAATCTCCTAACGTTTTCATGTGCTCCGAAGAAGCTCATCCCATCTGAAATAATTCAATGAAACCTTTTGGGGAGTTGCGCCAAAATAGAGGGCTTGTAATGGCACGCAGTGGTTAGGGCAGTTTTATAGGATTCATTTTTCGAACGAACACGAACTTGCTCACAACAACGCTTAAAAGACATCATCGAATAAAAATATAAGTGTGAAGACTTGGAGCGCTTCTAATCGATTGAAGGGTGTCCTCCCGAGCAATGAACAGCGCTCACGTCAATGGCGTCGTCGAAGTTGTGGATAGACTCCGCAACAGCTGATTTCCAGCGGTTGTTTTGGAGCATGGCCACGAATGCCGGGCTGTCATCACGTTCGCCTCCGAGCGTGACGTATATCGGCAGAGATTTGTTCCCCGTACGAAATGCTTTGATGCGTTCCACCATCGTGTTAAACTTTCGTTTGCCCACGGCGAGTGTTCCTCTTCGTCCCGGCGTCTGCTGCTCAGGCGTGCCAAGAGATAGGCTCTCCCAGAGCGCCACTGTGCAGTATTGTGCCTGAATGTCCGTTGCTACGAACCGCTGCCGCTCCTCCTGCGAACTGCAGCAGTTTTGGAAGGCATGATCACAGTCGGACTGAAAAATCGGTGTATAAGAATTACATCGATGTATATCGCAAAATATAATTCATGTGTGCTTATTTATTTAATTTAATTGGTTTTTGGGGACAGAAAATGACGCAGTATCTGTCTCATATATCAGCGGACACCTGAATTGCGCTGTAAGGGAAGGGATAAAGGAGGCAGTGAAAGAAGAAAGGAAGAAAGAGGTGCCGTAGCGAAGGACTCCAGAATAATTTCGACCACCTAGTTTTCATTTTCACCACGGCCCTGATCATGCCTGTAATAACAAGCCTTATTTCTCTTGTTACAATAATGTACACCCTTCCAGATTTTTTATTTAGCGTGAGGGCTGTCGCACATCGCGAAATGCGCGAGATTACGCGTGCGGGCGTGAGGAACTGTCTGGTTTAAGTGCTCACTGCTAGGCTTTTCCAGATAAAGGACTCGGGAGAGTCCTTTATCGCCTTCTTTCTATTATGGCTGTCCGTTCTATCCGTTATCATCGAAGTTGTCAGAAAAGGTAGCGTTGTACTGCCTTCCTTCCTGCACCAAAGAAAAATCTTAAATATTAAGGCAAAAAAGCCATGGAATGTTACTGGCGCACTGCCACAGGTACTTCTATTTGTAAGTTTATGAAAGCGTTCATAAAAATTGAAAGTAAAAGGCGTTAACTTCCTCCAAGGAAACGGCGGTTGGATTCGTTTTCTGTCACAGCCTAACAGAGGATCTGTTAATTGGACCGATCTGTTAATTGGACGCACGTGTTTATTCTCGCGCATTTCGGAGCTGTGCTCCGAGATACGGCCCATATCGATTTGGCGGGCGAAGTTTACTCGTTCGTATTCGACAATTCGAAAGGTGTGCATAGTGAGACTGCAGGTGTGTGTACTGGCGTTAACTACTCTATGTCCGCTTTCTTCCACCACTGTCATGTATTCACTTTGAGTGAGTAGAAGGTTTACGTAGTAGGATTTGATCTGAAGTAAACAACTAGCCACGGTGGCCCTCTGATTTAGTGCTCGCATTCCACCCAGCTGACCTATCTATGATGCTGTATACAGCTTCAGACAGGCTGATAGTCATAACATATCTGGCGATCTCAGTGATGCTCTGTATATATTTTAAAAGGTGTACTGATAATTTAGTTTTTCACGAAATGATATGCACTCTTAGGTCCGTGCCTGCACAAATGTAAGTACTGAGAAATATTTAATTGCACCGCCGATGCATGCTTTGGAAAATTTGGAAGCCTAATAAATATCAGTACTTTTGCACTACTTGAGTGAACTTTGTTTTATGAGATGCGATTTGCTACTTTAGGCGAGGAATCTAGAGCGTTTAGAGAAATTCAGAAAGCGGCACTCTAGCTGCTACATCCAACGTTCTTCCACGCGCCAAACAGTGGTGGAGAGGCTAAATACATTTGCGTTTGATTTTTAAATAGTACACTGGCATATAATGATGAGTTCAAGATTGACAATGTTAACGTGCATTTGCCGACGAGCGGCAGACAAAAAGAACGCTAGCTACACAAGTGCAGCACAAAACGAAATCAACTAGTCAAATCGCTTTGCAGCGCGCTAATGAGTAAACAATATATGTAATTCAGAGACCACAAAGCTTTCGGTGCTAAAAGGACAAAACATGAATAAAGTCATAATCGTAACAGAGAAAATGATGTAGTTCACTTAAAGTGTTACAGAAATGATCAATATATACAATTCCGAGGCCAAAATCATTGCTTGGTATCCACAACTTTTTGATGAAACAGTTGTCTCAGAACGTAATTGGAGCAGGTGGGTGGAAAAAGCGTTGCATCGCAACGCTCTCTTGCTACGTATGCGCACGCGTACACGGCCTTAACCGTTGCTCATGATCACGGGGCAACCGCAGTGTAGTGGTCAAGTAGAAAACACTTTCAACGAAAAGGACAGCCACTGGTCTACATGTACAACCTCCTTGTGATTGTGCAGATAGGCCTCAAGCTATTTTGGAATAAGATCACTAATCCATGCTTTATGCAGCTGAAAAACTAATTTACTATGTGCAACTTCGTCGAAAGCTTTCCGGAAGTATATGTGCACTTCTTCTTGGGCATGTGTAAATGAATTAAAATCATGAATTGTTTCGATGAGCTTTGCAACGGTCGAAACAGCTTTCGGAGCCCATGCCATGGCTGGCAGAAAACTCGTTGTCTTCAAGAAAAACGACAACATTGTGACAAAGAAGACGAAGCTGGCAGTGGCATGGGACGGAGCGCTTGCGCTAGGCCAGCTTCCATTAAAATCATGTTTTGTCTGTCGTTCATCGTGCCTCATTCGTAGGCTAGCCGGCACGTAACATATGACGCAGGTGCTGATTGTGACCGAAATCTAGCGCTCAAGGCCATCGTACTTCTAAGGCCTGTGTTTACGGGCAGCATCCCAGCCTGCCAGAACGGAACCAACCTCGCCACGGCCCTGTGTACCCGACGCGACGAACTGGACGCGACACCCTGACCGGCCCGACCTACCGACCCGACACGCCGCTCACGTGAAAAGACACCGTCTCCCTGCCCATCCATTTCGGCACGTTCAAGGGCCTAGGACGGTGGCTCTTAGCGGCCAGCGGCTCAGGCTACGTGAGCCAGGACTCATTCGCTCAACTCATTAATCATGGCGGCCAGCACTACACTATCTTGCCTCCTATTTTGTACCGCAATCTCAAGCCCATCACCAGTTCGCCCGCATCTCCGTCAGTGTCTGTCATCCACGATCGGGACGATCGCTTGGTGGCCCCGGATAATATGACGAAGACGACGAAGCTGGCAGTGGCGCTGGAAGGAGTACTCACGCTACGCCAGCAGCCATTAAATTCTTATCTTGTCCATTATTTATCGAGCCTCATTCTTTGGCTTAACAGTATGCGTACTATTCCGATGGAAAGAAACGCGAACAACGCCACGCCTACGCACTCCGCTGTTAGAATTTCTTTAGATCGCGCTTTCACCTGGTGGTAAGATAAAGACGTTAGAGGCATCCTAGATTGTATCACGGAACACTTTACCATCTTTTCGCTACCTCCGAAGTGAAAGCGTGGTGAAAACAAATGCGAACAGCGTAGCGCTTCGGCTCCGCTCTGCTCGCGTTTCATTTCATAGCACCCGTACAAGCAACATTATACTTGATTTTGATTTTCTTTAAAACCTTGCTGCAGACAGAAGTCATAGAAATGGGGCATTCGTTACATGCCAGCAATCGGTTACCGCTTTTCTTCGTGTCCTGTAGGGTTCACACTAAAACAAATTACTGATGCAAACCGCGCTTCGAACAGTCTAAACAATTTTAAGAATTGCTCGTATTATAACGCGAATATATAACCGCAGCCTCATTTCGGAACCGATACGCAGTCTTCGTTGAAAAGCTGCTGAATATTCGTCAATATATTATGTGCAGGCGACTTGTAAGACATGGCGGACTTTTAAGTTCATGAATAGCAGGTGGTCAACTGACGATTGGGTAACTATTGTCGTTGGCGCACAATATTATGTTGCCGAATCGGAGGAACTTATTATAGTAGACGAATTGTGTATATGAATTTTCTATATGGTCGCTGTGGTTAGAGATTGGCCGGATATAACCGCTTGTCCTTAACAGAAATTGAGTGGACTCCAAGAGAAGGCAAGCGTAGCAGGGGACGGCAGAAAGTTAGTTGGGCGAATGAGATTAAGAAGTTTGTGGGGACGGTAGATGCAGGCCTCAAAAGACAGGGTTAATTTGAGATACTTTGGGGAGGCCTTTGCCCGACAGTGGGCGTAGTAAGGCTGATGACGATCATGATGAAGCTGGAATTATGCGCATCAAACAAGCTGATACAGAAACAGACGCACGAGACGACCCTGATATCGCATACTCGCACTTCCCGTCGGGGGAACGCGTCTTAAGTCCAAGAAACCGAACATGACACTTTCCTTTTTGCGCCACAGGGAACCAACCATAAATGTAAGGAGAGAGGTTGTGCTCCCAGAGCACACCCGTGATGCGAGGTAAACGCCGCTGTGATCCGGCAATAAAGTACGGAAGTGGTCAGGACATTTGTGCAGTAGAACGTGCGCCGTCATGGCTACGCAGTGTCAAGTGATGACGATGATAATGATGATGATGGTGGATTTTTATGGCGCAAGGGTAACTGTGGTCAAGAAGTGCTATGGCACAAGGTGTTTTCGATTACTCAATGTGCGGTCAAAGACCCTTTTCCCACGCATTTCACCCTAAAGAAGCCGAGCACCAGGCAGGCGAAAGCTTGTACCCATTGTATCACTGGTGGGTACCCTGCGGCACTGGGGATCGAACCCCGCAACTCCCGCATACGAGGCGGATGCTCAATTACTTGGCGAACGCTGCGGCCAGTGTCAAGTGGCCGGGTCGGAAGGATCTTACACCACGAATACCTTCAGCACAGCGGGTAAGGACGGAAGCACGCGGCAAATGATCCACAACCTCGACGAGCCAGAGAAACTTGTTTCTGGATGAGCAGAACGTGATTTCTCGCACCAGTGACCTCCCTTTGAAGTGAAAACGTTGCTTCGTCAGCCCGATACCCAAATATTGCAAGAAGCGAAGCACCATTGTCAACCGGTGGCCTGTATTACTGACCTCGACGCTGTGTAAGTTCTACTAACGCTTAGTGTTGAGCCGGGTGGTCTAGAACAACGACGACGAAAACCCCAGTTACTTGGATCTTGCAACGACATGACTTACCGACGGATCTGTGCACGCAGAATAGAAAACGCCTGCTGCGCAGGATCCTCGGTAGTGCCCCTAAAAGACGTTCAGAGTCCCCAGCATGTTATTTGCGGTGGATGTTCTGGAAGCATAGGACATGATTACACTCCCGACAACACCGGCTACTCTAGAGGTGACTGGGCCTGGTACATTCAATGTACACTTTGTACGGCCGTTTCTGGCGAACAGAATTTTTAAAATTTCTTGCAGGGACTTCGCATTCAACCAGCGGCTACAAACCAAAAGTATTCAAGAACGCGAGACGCATGCCACAAGATGCTGATCTACCTTCAGCCCTGCTTAACCTAGAGAAGCGGAGATCTGTGAGACTCACTCTTTCTCCTGGTGAATCTTCCGAGGACGCAATTTGCAGATAGCGGTAGGTAAGGACAAGGAAAGAAGCAATGTCTCCCTCACCCTGTGTCGTCGGCTATTACCAAGCACAGTGCGAATGCAAGACCGCAGGGGTGGATAGACCAGCGCCGATTCACCTGGCGGCGGCAGCTTCATTTGATTAGGCGTATCGCAGCTACACTATCAAGAAACTGTGCCTTATCACCCTCACCTCTAATGTATGCGACGGAGCAGCAGGCTTCTACGTCAAAAACGCACATGACAAAAAGCGTTAGAGACCATGCGTATGGAGTGCCTGCGAGCACACAAAGGACTGCCGCCAAACAAGCAAACTAAGTAACTCTATCCGTATTCTGGCGTCCGCCTCTGAAGGCTTTCATCGAAGCGCGTAATGAACACCACGAAGTGTGACAGCAGAACCCAACTGAAGGACCTAAATTGCTCACATGAGATCAAAAATGCCCCACCTGAAGCACCAACATTACACCGATTTAATGAGCCACGAATCACACGGCTATTTTAGCCGTGGCGGGACGTCCTGGGGAGGCTTCCGAAACCACTGACCCAAAAATGCAACGCGACTGCCATTTGACAGCATCAAGCTCGGACTATAGAGCAAACGCACTGTTTACGGATGCAACCTGGGAATCATCTACAAACCGCGCAACGCTTGCTGTGTTATCGGCTAATGCTAGCCGCAGAAGTACGGATCAATACGACCACACACCCAGGTAAAACATAATGGAGCTCTCGGTGGTCTTGGCCGCAGTCCACGCAATAAGAGAGGAAGCCAACAGTGGCCTGCGAGTACATGGAGGGCCTTTATATCACACTATATGGTGACACCTTATACCGCCGCAGCCTTAATCCTGCTGGCCTCGACCTCCTAGTCGTTGTGTCCAAGCACCTTCATCCTGCTCTTCTCCAAGAGCTGCATAATGTCCCCTCTTCTGGCCACTTGGGTTTATTGAGTACCATCGGCCGCGTGCGTAGTCGCTTCTTTTGGCCCCAGCTCTACGCTCCGTACGCAGCTATGTTGCTGCTATTGATGACGAGTGTCAGTGCCGGAGACGCCCTACCACTCTCCCAGCTGGTGCGCTTCAACCCCTTGACGTGCCTCCCGAACATTTCTACGGCTTCGGCTTGACCCGTCGGAGTCTTTTTCCGGAATCCACCTTCGGCAACAGATGGGTTGCAGTTGCCACGGACTACGCTTCCCGTTGCGCGATCTCGCGGGCACTGCAAACAAGTACTGCTACAGATGTTGCTGACTTTCTGCTAGCAGTCTTATCTTATATCATGGTTCTTGCCGGCAAATTCTCACCGACCACTGCTGCTGCTTCCTCCCCAAGGTTGTCGGCGACACTCTCCGTTCCAGCTCTATTAAGCACACGCTAACCACCGCCATCACCCCCAGACAAAACGGCTTTACCGAGCGCCTTAACCGCTCTCTCACTGATATGCTCGCCATGTGTGTTTCCCCAGATCATCTTGACTGGGACCTCGCTCTCCCCTTTGTTATGTCCGCTTACAACTCTTCCCATCACGATAATGCTGGCTACTACCCTTTTCACTTTTTACACGGCGACAAGCCCCAATTGTCTTTGGATAAGCTGCTGCCTACTCCTTCTGCTCTGCCATCTGATTACGGCCACGACAGCATTGCACATGTTGACGATGCCAGACAACTTGCATGCTCCCGAGTTCCCGCATCTCAGGCCTCCCTTAAGGTGTTCTTGAACCGTCGTCACCGCACAGCCTTTTTCTTTCGTGTCTCCCTCGTCTTGGTTTGGTCCCCATCTCACAGCGTCGGCCTCACGGGAAAAAAAATTGTCCCGTTTTGTTTGCCTGTACTGTGCCATGCGCCAGGTCACCGCCATCACTTTCGAGGTCGTTAAGGCCTTCACGGACGCCACCTCCCGCCAACTTCACTATGACGTTCTCCACGTCTCTCGCCTGAAATCCTACATCTCGCCGTGTCCAGCTGCGCCCTCAAGAACACGGTCGGGCCCTGCAGCGGATAATCCCTGGGAAAGCGACGTAGAGGAAGTTCCTGGGTGGTGCGCCCAGTTTGTCCGGTTCTCCCTGTTATCTGTGGCCTGGTCGCCCTTGCGTCTGACTAGCCTTCGGGCAACGTAACAATATTAGTCAAAGATTTTAAATGGAAAATCTTTATAACCTAAAAAAAAAACCCAAGTAAAATTCCTTTTGAAAGTTGTTCAACCTTTTAATTTTTTTTCACATTCCTTTCCTGCTTACTGCTTTTTGTGTGCCACTAAAATTTCTATTGAGTGTATTTGTTAATGAAACTTTCATTCTTAAACTCTGTTTTCCTTTATCGTCTCCCACTTCTTCATTGTGAATTGCCGGAATGTTAAAACTCTCACCCAAGGTTGAGGACGCAGATGACTGGCCGGAAGACGGTGACAGATTTTGGGCCGAGATCACTGCCACCTGGCGCTGGAGGCTTGCTGATTTTAGGAGGTTCCCAATAACTCATGTCGAACTTCAGAAGCGACTTGGGGAATTCCGTGCACACGGGCGTGTCGTTGGTGTCGTCAATACAGACCGCCTTTGTCATGCCAGAGATGAACGAAAAAAGGCGTCGGTTTTTATTATAATTTGGCAATAAAATTGCCAACTTTGCGGGAACGTCTCTTGCGAGCCCCAGCATTGCGTTAGTAACAACTTCTCAGCGACTAATCTATGGCCAATGATATCCACTAGAATACGGAGTGGTCATCAGCGTAGGAGGAATACTCAAGCTCACGTCTTCTTGGATGTAGTGGAAGTATATTAATTTAAGAAACGGATGTCTCTATTGAATCATCGGCCGCTTTCAGAAAGCGCATGTGTTGAGATTTCGTTTGTGATCTTCCCCACCACCTAAATGTACGGTACAGCGTTTATTGCTGTCAAAAAAGGTACATCGCATCGCTTTAAATTTAATGAGGAAGCAAAAATGTTTGTTTAGTTACTGTGAGCATGTAAATTGCATCAGGTACCCACAACTGTAGAGAAAAGTTTGAGTAGTTGTGACAGTTGAAGTGCCTTCACTTCTGGAATACGTATTTTCATGATGGTAGTGGTTAAGGAGGGATGAGTCACACTAATATTTCATCTTCATTATTAATTGCAATTTTATCGATGATTACAGCTTCTACTTTACTGGATTAAGTTCAGAGATATTGTATACGTTTTGCAGAAAGCGTAAAGCCTTGACCACTAAAATTCTTCTAGGAAACAGGTGTTTCCCTTGAAGGCTTTGAGAAAGTGCCTGTGTTAATATTTCGTTGTAATCTTCACCACCACCCAAATTTTTGAGTGGCTTACTGGCTGTCAAATACATGTATCTTATTTTCTGCTCAAATCTTTCCAGATAACGAACAATCATTTCACGCAGTTTCTTGAAAAGGACAAGTAAATATTATAAGAGACCCACAACTACCAAGATACCTAGATAATTTGTGTAGTTGTGACAGTCAAAAATGCTTACGTGTCTAATATAGGCGAAAATTAGACAGCTGATCAGTCTCTATTTATCTTTTGCTGTTAAAATGGTTTTCTGCTCGCTGCTATCTTGGCAAAATTTATCCCTGTGGCGGCTCGAGTCATAACATATATCGCTTAGAGAAATGCACGTTTTAAACAGGGACCTGGAGCATCTGTGGCACAAGAGGCCAAACCGGCACAGCTCAAGTAAAGTAGCTGATTTCGTGTTCCTTTATTAGCAGTGAATTTCGCTTATGCGAATACGAATGTTTTTCTATTAAATTCGCATTAAGACCAACCTCCCTAAATAATTCACCTCTGGTATATATTTAAAGTGCAGAATATTATTCCTTAAAGAGTGCCATGGTTGCTCTGGGTGATTCACAAGAACGAAAACAACGCTCTCTGAAAAGCGCAAAAACCATGCAACGACATTTCTTAAAACTGCTTTTCTGCGTACTTCTTGCCAGGTTGAAATTATAATAGTCATCATAAACGGGATAGGTCAAACCCTCTATGCCCTGAGATAACATGTAGCATAATATTTGTGGCTGTAAAAATTACTTCAAAACAGATTGCAGACTGCGCGAAAATTACTCACAAAGCTTTGTGCAGCACTGCCGTTATGCCGCAGCCACAACCAAGTGTCTTTAGCATGCCTGGATGGAAACAGCAAGATCGCCAGTGGAACGGCGAACAGGACGAACAGCACGGAGCCCAGCACCCATAGGTAGTAAAGCACGCTGTGTCTAGTTATGTTCCGCCCATGGTGGCGATCTTCGTCTTCGTCCTGAGGAGTGAACCGCCGCAAACTTGCAGTATCACAATCGCATATTCACTCCTGGTTTGGAGGTGCGTCAACGTGCAGACGTGCAGACGTGCCAACGCATTCGATTCAGTACTCTTTCCACCACAAAAACGATGATGCTGGGGATAAAAGCTAGAAGAAGATTGAGAGACTTCTGAGTCCGAAAATATGAGTAGATGTCTAAAGAATAACGGAGATATTTACCAAAGCAACCAAGAACCTCACTGCAGTCAAGCTGAAACGAACAGAGAGAACATGCTGTGGGGCTAGCTGGCTTCTGCTCATTCTTGATATTAGGGCGGGTAAACAGGACAAGCACAAAGGTTCGTCCTGTTGCCCACCTTTGTGTTTTGCTCTGTTTGCGCTCCTTAAAAATAGAGAACACGCCTAAGAAAACGATAGGCGTGATTATTGCATTGATAACCAAAACCGAAGATTACCTGCAAGGATGAACACTTGCTTATCCGGAACACAAAATGTTAGTTAGCTGAAATTTCAAACAAGAGGAAATCCTCAAGTGTTTCACCCTAAGGTCGTTCAGAATGGTAGGAAGGATTTCCTGCAGCAATCTCACAAAATAATTTTTACGTCGCTCGCTCACACAACACTGCTTTTCTACACGCGAAGATTAGGCGTGTAAAGCGTTTGTAACTAGTATAAAAGCCAAGGGAGAGGGGTTATGGTTCATATCCGCGTTATGGGGCTCGTGTAACATTCATGAAAGACGCAACCCGCGGAGGAGGAATGACCAAAGTTCAGTGCTACTGTAAAGCAATGTGGAACGCTGCAAATATAGAACAAGTCACGCAACATAGCCCACAAGCAAACAACCTCGGGCTTCAAACGTTTCACAAAGGATATACATGATGTACAGGTTAAAACCAAGGCAGCTAAAATGAAATGACAGGCCAGGCTTCGGGCTTGTAGTACAGCACAAGGCGACTGTTGTATAAAGCAAGCACTTCAGGTTTGTTGTGCTTTTGAAAATACTCCCTGGTCAAAGCGCAAATATTGCGAGGAAGCTTTATTATCAAGTCTTGCAACTAAAACAAGCTGCTTAAAATTTTTAAAATTATTTTTCTGCTGTGGTAATTACTGCGAATTTTACTAGGTAATTTCAAAAATGTATCAGAATGTTATTTTTTCATTTTGCTACGAACATGGAAGTGGTTGTATAGAAAAAAAAATTGCGGAGGGAAAGGAGTTATCATCTCCAGATGATTGTGACAAAGGGAGGTTCTTTCAAAAGTACGCTGCATTTGTGTCCTTCATCAGACAAATCGATAATATCGCTACGAAAGTGATCAGCTTGATACTTCAGCGGCATTCTTTTAGCGCTACATTCAGGACAAGCTGAGGCGACATTCATGGTGTGACGCATATTGTAAGGCTCACGCGAGTGTGAACTAAAAGCTGAAGCTCTCCGCAGCATGCATCCAAACACGAAATAAGAAAACTCCAGAGGCATCTCACTTCGCCAGAACTTTCGACAACGGGTCGTTGGATTCTACTTTGCTCATCTCCAGAGGCTTGATCTCCGCCTCCAACAGGACTGCCTTGCCTTTTCTGGCGTACATGGAAAAAAACAGCGCAGCAACGATCAGTGTGGGTTAGTGCTGCGCACTCATCACGCAGTGCAAGAATTTCTTGAGTCTAAAAATAACGGCATAGTGTACTTACAAAACAGTGTTTCATTGAACCTCTTTCATTCACATGATCAATCACCATTTTAAAACCGAAATGTTACACCACTGAACTAGGAAAGGAAAGGAAAGGAAGGAAAGTATTTATTTTCAGCAGAATTGCAGTACATATGGGATTCATTTCGTGATTACATCTGCTGAGGTTCCCGAGGCAAAAGGCGCCATATGGCGCCTGACATGGCCTCGTGACCTTCACGTGCGCAGCGCGGCAGCGTACAGTGGCTGTAGATTCCAGATGACGATAAACAGAACTGTCTGACATCAGTTTTACAGAAGATCAAAATCGACAAGTTTCGAAAAGGAAAATATAATGGACAGTCAAAAAAACATATATACAAGTAATGCAGGCAAAGCAGTATATCGGCACGAAAAAACGGAGAACCAACAATACAATTGCACATTTTCTTTGACAACACCAACAGGAAGCATAAATAAAGAGGGTTTGGTTTGCACAAGTGATAAGGGTATGGATTAGTAACAAGACTGCAAGTGAAAACGAGACGTGGTTCCGTGTTAATTTGCGATATCAGCCAAATCGTTTTGGTTGCCTTTTTTGCTTCTTTCTTACAAGTGTGCCTGTTGGACTTCGGAATTGTGAACAACGCCCTCAGGGCATAGTTTGGTGGCCATACTTGGTGTTACTGTGCGGCATTTCGCAATAGTACTTCTTTCACTCCCCTTTTAAAGGAGTAGCGTGTCTTGCTCTCAGATGCGATGGTAACTATTTCTGGAAATGTGTTTAGTAATAATGGTAGCTGATAATCTATTGATTGTTCTCCGTACCTAGTTCTAGCCCCTTGTTTCACACATTTTTCATCTCTCAAAGCATAACCACAGTCTGGTCGTTTGTATCTGTTAACAAAGCTTGTGCCATGGTATTTTATTTTAAGATACAGGTAATTCGCCATGCTTTGCTGGTAAACGTTAGCAATAGGCAAAATTTTATATTTAGGAAACAGTGGGGACGCATGTTCATATCGCGATTTGTTTTCTATAAACCGGATGTATTTCTATTGCAGAACATGCAGTTTTCCAGGATTGGTCTTACCTGTGCTGCCCCACACTAAAATGCAGTAGTATAAACGGGAGAAGATCATCGCGTAATAGAGTTTCTGTTTACACCATGTCGGAAGAATAAGCCTTAACTTGCTGAGGAGGCCAATGGTTCTTGAAGCATTTATGCGCAGTTTTCATACATGTTGTGCCCAGCTCATGTGTTCATGGAAATACACTCCCAAGAATTTTTGCACATCCACTCTAGTTATATGAAGGTCCTGAAAAGTTAACTTTACACTACAGTCTATTGGCTTATTCCTCGCTCTAAATATTACGTAACGGGTTTTTTCTAAGTTAAGGGTTAATTTGTTTGATGATAACCAGGTTTCAAGAACTCGAAGCCACTCATTTGCTATATTCATTACATTCAAAAGATTGCCTCCACTAAAAAATACATTTGTATCATCTGCGTACAAGATAATATTTGGCGTCTGGGGTATCATCACAATATCACTTATGTACACAAGGAACAGTAAAGGTCCTAAAATTGAACCCTGTGGCACGCCGTATTTTATAATTTGCAGACTTAATTTGATGGTGCCAAATCATACTACTGGAGACGATTCTGCAAATAACTCTTGATTAAACGAAGCGCACTGCCACGAATACCATATCTTTCAAGTTTATGGAAAAGAATGTCATGTTTTATGGAGTCGAAGGCCTTTTTGAAGTCTAAGAATATGCCTACAGTATAAAGTCTATGTTCGAAGTTAGAAATTATTTTTTCTTTTATGTTTAACAAAGCAGATTCAACCGATTTACCTTTCTGGAATCCGTACTGCTGGGGTTTGATAACGTCCTTGCTGAATAAAAAGCTACTCAATTTATTGTTGATTACGTGTTCCGCTACCTTTGAAAATACAGGAAGTATAGATATAGGACGGTAGTTTCCTAGAATATTCTTGTCACCTCCCTTGTGCACCCGCAGACGCGGGCGATTTTCATTTTTTCCGGAAACACACCATCGCGCAGGATGCAGTTACAGATGTGTGAAAGAGCTACGCTTAGAAGGTTAGCTACCGCTTTCACTGGCTGAACGGCTATTTCATCGTATCCGCTTGCACAGTTGGCCTTGAGACCTTTTACGACGGTTTCAACTTCGTAGGGTGTAGTGGGGGAGAAAAATATTGAGTCTACCAATAGACCATCAAAGTACAATTCAGAGTGGACGCTCTCAGAACTATGGGAAATGCCCGACGTAAGAAAATGGGTATTGAATTTTTCAGCTAAGGTGGAACCTGAATATGCAACGTCATCAATTGTGAGTTCTTGTGGGACAGTGTGCGCATTCTGGGAAAAAATTGATTTCATTAGAGGCCAAGCTTTGTCAGGGCAACCGAGAACTGCCGTGAACTTGTTGACATAGTAATGTGAGTGGGCTTTCTTGAGAGCAGTGCTAAGCTTGTTTCTGATTTTCTTATATTGTAGGCAACTACCAATATATGTCTAAGGCTGCGCTCTTTCGGCAAGAGAGAAACTCAAAATTTATTGCACGCAACTATTGAATGGCGGCTTCAGCACACCTGTGTTAGGCTTGCTATTTTATTCCGCTCTAGGTGCCAAGTAAGCAAGAGCTAGGTTTCGCTTCCGAATCCATCTTGATTAATCCTCCCGAAACTGCTACTAATAAATATACGCGTATGCTGCAGTTCGGTAGGCGGTCTTCATAGGTCCGGCTCAAGGCGAAACTTCCTGTAAATAGAGCTATTAACTACATTATAGCATTTGATCAGGCGGCAAAATGGGTGTAATTTTCTACTTAAACTTTTAGGCTTTGAGGCTCTGTTTCCATTTCCAGCATTGTGACGCATCTAGACTTTAAATCTAGGTCTTAGAAAGTTGTTCTCCAGTATTGCGGGGAAAGATTTTTACCTTGATGCCACGCTATAAGGGTTGTCACATTATTCGAAAGAAGTTTACTCCTTAAAATAATAGGTATGCAACAGGAATAGACGGACTAGGAATCTCCAAAGCAACTGCTGGCTGCTGCATGCTACCTACGACTACTCCTAAGCTAAGTGTTGAAATCATTCCCTCTAAGTCGTTCTTGATCATTCCGCTTCTTCGCGTATAGGGTCGCTTCTTCTTTTGCATAAAACTGCTTTCCGAAAATTGGGTTGACATAAACGCGATTCATGGCCAAGACAAGACCAGCATCCAGCTAGAGACGAAGAAACAAAACGGATGAAACAACATGAACAATGTTTCTGGTGAAAGCCCTGCTTTACTGCCTCCATAGATCCTCTATACAAAGTGCGGCAGTTGATACCATCAATACCTTGCGAAGGTTTCAAGAGCCGGTTTCTTTATAAAAGGGCTGGGAAAAATTTTCTCATTACGCCGACACAAAGATAAGCGCAGGGCCCCGCTGTGCAGTCACCACGCCGACCGCCGCCTCGTCGTAGAACGAAAAATTTCGCCAACCTCGCAGCCATTCCGCCTGCCGAAAGTTGATTACAGTTTTGCACTGTGTTTCCGAATGGTGGTGGTGGTGGTGGTGGTAGTGGTTTTATTAAAAATAATAGTAAAAAGGAAGGAAAAGATTTTTGCTAGCCCCGGCATCTGCCATCGATACTGAAGCACCTGAGCTGGGGCAGCGGAAATAAAGGACAGCAGGCAGAATGGAGAAATGAAATGAAAGAGGTGAGGGGACAGGAATAGAGGACAGGGGGAATGCAATGACAGCGTTTCGGATTCGCTGCGCGTGCTCTCAAGCGCGTTATTTAGTAGACACTCAATGCACTAATTCGCCGAACCCGGTGACGAGTTCGCTACCACAGCACCGAAACCCTAAAATGTCATGCGCTCAGTCGGTCTCTCTAATTGAATGTAAGAGGCTCAGGGGTAAAGGTGCTTGTCTAAGGCGCCCGTATGTATGTTGATGTCAGTGCGCGTTAAACGTCCCCAGGTGGTCGAAATTATTCCGGAGCCCTCCACTACAGCATCTCTTAATTCCTTTTTTTTTCTCTCAGTCCCTCCTTTATCTCTCCCCTTACGGTGCGGTTCGGATGTTCACCGTGATGTGAGACAGATACTGCGAAATTTCTTTCCTCACAAGAAATAATAATAATTGTTTTTTTTGGGGGGGAAAGGAAATGGCGCAGTATCTGTCTCATATATCGTTGGACACCTGAACCGCGCCGTAAGGGAATGAATAAAGGAGGGCCTGAAAGAATAAAGAAATAGTTGCCGTGGTGGAGGGCTCCGGAATTAATTTCGACCACCTGGGGATCTTTAACGTGCACTGACATCGCAGAGCACACTGGCGCCTTAGCGTTTTTCTTCCATAAAAACGCAGCCGCCGCGGTCGGGTTCGAACCTGGGAACTTCGGATCAGTAGTCGAGCGCCCTAACCACTGAGCCACCGCGGCGGGTTGCCTCACAAACCAATTTTCTAATTTTAAAGCGAGAGCATTACTGACCGCGAACTTGCGATTTCGCTGTGGCGGTGCTCCGAGGAGGCACATGACGTCACAACGCGGGCCTCGACAAAGATATTTCTCTCTCTCGCTCGTTTCCTAGTCACTACTGCGCATGCGTCACTAGTAGCACCGAGCAACAGGTGTTCAGCCGCTGCGCAGCGCCGCGCTTTTCCTCAAAATCCCACTTTCAATTTTCAGTTGTCTCTTTCTTCTTTCCCTCTCTCCTTTATCCCTTCCATTACGGCACGGTTCGGGTGTCCACCGAGATATGTGGGATGATTACTGTCCCATTTCCTTTCCTCAAAAACAAAACAAAACAAGTGAGCCGACGACGTTCTTAGAGTTCATTGGCGTTGGCAACTTTGCAAAGGCCGTTCATTTTCACGAAAGGAAAGGCGCACAACCGGCTCCGTGGGTCTGTGGAGACCAATCTAGCTTTCATGTATGTGGCGTTGGTGTCCAACTGCAAAAGCCTGCTTTGATTGCGTTCCGCACCCTGGATGGCAGAGCGCCCTCCCTGTCACCCTGGCAGGTGGTTCAGGCCACATCTCTCTCTCATCACCGCCACATGTATCAAAGCACGAATGAGGCATCCGCATATCCATGGAGCCAGTTATGCGCCCTTCCTTTGCTCAATGTCACCGCCGTCTAGAACATTGTCAACGCCAATGAACACAGTAAACATGTTTCGCTTTGTATATCCTGAATTAGCTGAGCTAAGCCACATTAACTTTTTTATTATGAGGTAGGTAGGTAAACTCTTTTATTGCGCCCAAAAACAGGGGACCAGTCAAAGGACCGGTTGCGCTGACTTAGAGGAGGTCGGCGAGAGCGTCAGCTCTTACTCATCACGTTTCGATATTTCGTGGGGTCTGCTATCACACTCAGATCACAGCGCCATCTCTGCGAGCAACTACTCGTTATGTTTCGAGATTTTGTGGGGCCTTACCACCGTGAGATCATAGCGCCATCTGTGGCAGCAACTAGAAGACAGCTCATCTGGCATTGAGACTTGTAGCACCATCTACAATCTATACATTCGACCGGATATAAATACTCCTTCAAAAACGGGCACCGATCCCGGGACATTTGTGTACTGAATTTGGTAGGCAGATAAAACCCTATGGGTTGTGGTATAGACAAGCGTCAGGCCGTGACGTCAAAGAGATGCGGCGGCGCTGGCGTCAGCAGTGACTTTCGTTGTGTAGGCAAAAAGCGGGACCTTCCACATTGGGTGCGCCACGCTTGCGGGTTTCTGGGCGCAATTCACGGTGTGTCGACAAATTGTGGTGCAGTTGGTTGAGCCGCAATGGGGAAGAATGGAAGTGGCATAGGTTGCCACAAGTTTATTGCACTCAGATAGGCGTGAAAGCTACGGGCAAGGGCCGAGGAGCAAGACAAGTTCGGCTTCACGGCTAATTATTACCGCTGAGCTCGTTTCGCCCCTTGGGTTATTATATTGCGTTTCTGCATTCAAATCTAATAAGTTGGTTCGTGCCTCTAACTTCGCATCGTTGGTGTTCGGTCGCGTGGTGAACAGTGCAAAAATCAAGCAACGCCTGCAACTCGTTCTCATTCTGTCGTGCTCTCGGCATAAGTTTAGGCGCGATATTCCGTGTGCTCAGGATCGTAAGTTGAACGCAGGGGGCCATTTTCAAATGTTTATTACCCGGACAACGTCCCGAGCATCACTTCACGCAAAAAAAGACAAAAAGCTGCCGCCAGTTGCCTTCAGCATTCACACCGTGCCGCGCTTGAAGAAGCACCGGACTCGATTGGGTTTTTCTCTGTTTTCACGGCGCTTTTTTCTCTGTTTTCATTTTCGCGAATTTCAACAAGTGTCTCGTTTCAACGCCGGTCTAACGACGCTATGACCTCGACAAAGTCGCGCAGTATTATTTTCCAAATTATTTGAATTTTGAAATTTGAATTTTCACGTTGTAGGTCGGTCAGAACCTGGCAAACACAGCAAATTCCACGCCAAAAGCCACTCCTATCAAGCAATGCACACAGATGAATAAATTCTAGAATAAGAAGCAACATTTTATAGCATAGCAGAGTGAGCGTAAATTTCGTTTGGAGCTCGAGGAAAACGTCTATGCATGCGCTCGTGGAGCTCTCGGATCGCATTTGCCTTATTCAATGCAGCTGTATATAGTGTTCATTCATTTCCAAGGTCTCCGGAGTGAAGCGGCTCAATGAAAATAGGAAGCACATTACAAGGTTCGTCGTGCGAGAAAGCTGATTCGCGTCGTGTATCACGTCGTCCTATCTTGCACTAGCAGTCGGATATGCTTTATCGGCCCATAAGTTGAGAACTGTGGACGATTAGTTCCTCCCCATACCCCGTGCTTTCACCCGCCGTAGCGCTGCGCTGTTACTTGTCGCCAACTAGGCGCGGAGAAGCACCCGACGCAGCGCTCCGCCTACTAATTCCGTGTGGCAAACAGGCTGAAAACGTGCAGCTCTCCGAGCATCACCAAAACTGTTTCTGACCACATCCGAAGCTCACGCTTTGAAATATTCGCATACACCAGTTGGTTTCGAAGGCAGCGTCGCTTGGCGCAGTGTAGGCGCGCTGCGTTTTGCCTACACCCCGCGTCGCTGCCGACCGCAGCGCCACCTTTGTTTACAAACATGACGCTTGTCTATAGAAATAAAACTACAATTAAATGACAGGTAAACACCGTATACATGCAATTACTAATTGAAGCATTACCATATTGCACCGCAAGCCAAATTCAAGACCCACCTTGACCCCCCAAACGAAGCAAATTCAGTTTGAGTCGTATCTAGAGGGGGTGAAATTCGACGACGGGTATACGTGCATCGTAATTTATCTGCTAGATGGCGCTAGGCATCGATTGCCCCGCTATGTGCAAAAGTTTCTTATTTTCCGAACCGCTCAAGGTTTTCTTTCCTGGCCCAGCTGGATGCGGAAAGACGTTCATTTTACTTGTTTTTTTTATTTGGAAGAAACAGCGCACCTTTAGACACGGACAGAGGCAGATATAACGGCACAGTCCTGTGTCGTTATATCTGCCTCTGTCCTGTGCCGTTATATCTGCCTCTGTCCGTGTCTAAAGGTGCGCTGTTTTTTCCAAATATGAGCCACCAACTAGCCCGTTTTACCACCCTTGCAAGTTTTATTTTACGCATGGCCAATAAAGCAAACGCTCTCTACTTCGTCTCCCAGACGGTGGCGGCCTTTTTTCTTGCACCGCGTTATTGGTATTTAAAAGCATATTATTAAACACATGAATATACGCTGTGTTAACATAATTTGCATGGAGTTCCCAGCAAGTTTAAAATTGGTTACCATGGAATTGGCAAAACAATATGAGAGACAATATATCGCTCCCTTATATAGAGCGCACCTTCTTTATAATTTGTCTTGAGGAGTCCGGGATGTCTACCGGTGGTGGTGGCGATGAGGTATCAACAATTTGATGCTCAGCAGATGCCGAGGGCTTTCCATCAGGGGCCAGAGCACCTGGCACCTTTTTCCCGTGAGCGCCGCTAGTGTCAGCAAGGCCGGAGGCGCCGCCCTGCTTAATGCAAAGGAAACCATGATGATTTAAATAATCGCTGCAGCATGTATTTGCTTTCCAATTAGCTTTCAAAAAAATATTGGATAATTGGCGTCTAGCATTAAAAGTTGCATAAGTGCAAGCTATTGTAAGAAAAAATTTTATAATAGAGAAGGGTGCTGGTACCCTGTTGCAAACCTGTGGCTGCGAAAATTGACTAAAAGCTCTTATACGCTTCTCACGGGGTCGTTTTGAAGGCCCTCGAACCGATAATCAATGGACTGATAGGCCGGTCGATTGATACTCGGGTGCTGCCAATGGCTATCGATTCATTAGTCGATCGAGTAACGGGGCAGCATGGAAATCTATTGAGATCAGGAGATTGTCGCGTCTGAAAGATGTGGAGCTTTCAATTATACGCGCCTGAAAGATGTGGAGCTTCAAAATATACAACTTGTCGCGCAGAGATAAGGTCGTGCTGGACCTAAAGACACTGCCGAAAGCATATTCTTCCCAGGGGTAAAAAAAACAAACACCAGCTTGCCCAAAAATCATGGATGTTATGAAGTTTGTCCGGAACAACAATATTGATTTCAGGAGTGATTATTACTGCAATGAATAAAAATGCCGTTTTTAAACTTCTCAAGTTTATCTCTAAGTTTATTGCTTGCATGCAATCAAAAATATCATCGAGGACGGTGGCGCCGCAATACCTTTATGAAAGATAATGGTACATCTCAACGGCAATCGAGTTTGCTGTGTAGAAGAAGCGCAACTGATTCGTGCACGACCGCGGTTGAGAATCTCGAAGTCTCTCGACTCAATAGCCTTCTAATACGCCCATGGGACAAGGGATTAGTCACCATTAAACTAGCATTATCCCGCTTTTCACGGCGTATTCCCGGTAGTGCCTTGTTGTAAACACGTGGGACTATGGTGATAACAGGAGGGAAGGATAAGGTTCCTTTTTATTTCACAGAGTTTATTATGCATGCTGATGTAATAAAGCCGAGACCAAAATGAAAAACATTTCAAATATCGATAATTCTGGATATAAAAATGGCAATATATAACCTTATCTGTAACCTGGAAACAACAGCGCATTGCACTCACGCTAATGACATGTTTCTTGCGGCCTCCCGCGGCTTGCTTATACCGTTTCATTTACTAGGCGTTGCCAGTGCTAACATGCTTTTCATCAAAGCAGGTGCGGATGGTTCTTTCAAACTAGCCACTGGGTATCATAAGGTGTGTTACGCTGCTACCAGTTCAATATAAGCAGCCTAATCGCCACTTAAAATTGGTGTAAAGTTGGTTTCCACGATTGTTTCGTCAGCAAACCACAGCACGCAAGGGTCGCCGCTACGATTTAGTTAACAGGTGTGCTTCACCGCATGACAGCTATGTGGAGTGGAATATGAGTACAAGAAACAGAAAGCCTCCGTCAAGCACAGACACGCTCACTTCGTCACAAGGATTCATAGCGCCAGCGCTACCAGCAGGTCCCACGGAAAATGAACTAAAGCTTCGTTTGGAGAAGCGGCACCTGCAAGGGTGCGGCGCGCCTTACGATATCTGGACCGACCGGTGAGAATCGATTTAGATATACAGCTCGATTTACCCAACCTTTTTCAAACGATTTTCTTAGGGATATTTCTTTTATTCAATATAGTCAGTACCAAATATTCGTGTTCAATATATCCGTCCTCGATTGCGTTAACATAAATAAGAAACAATCATTAGATGCCACAAGCTGCAGCGGCCGAAATCCTTCAAAGTTGGTTTCGGGGCAGAGAAACTGCGCAGTGGGGCCAGCTTAAAAGCGAACTTATATTTAATTTCCTCTTATGTGTATACACTTCTTCCAACTGTGCTGCAACGCCATCAGCATGAAACTTGAAAGCACACTTGAGTTCCCCCTTAAAGGTATGACGCGATAGCGTCAATGGGTCCCTTTAGCGGCCTGAGGTTCTCTTTGCATATAAATTTGCAGGCAAAGACCCTGTTCATTCGTTCATGATCACTTAAAGCTTAACCTACCCTGTACAGTAATACAAGGTACCATTAGAGATCCTTCCAGCGCAAGTGCTTTTTATTTTCTACCTATATAGGTTCTACCTACACGCCCATAAAGGCAGAATTGATCCCTCTCTATTCGGCAGTCAAAGACCGCGGGGAGTCATTATACAGCTACTGACACAGTGGTGCAGCGGTTAAGCGGCGTGCCACTGTGTCGGCAGTTGGGTGTTGCAAACGCAGCCACCAGTGGGCCTTGTGAGACCCTGGTTGGCATTTCCTAACTCCATAAAGCTGCTGCGCGCTCGCAGCAGCTTCACGAGCTCGCGGAAAGCTGTTGTACAGCGCCATAGAGTCAAGGTAGCAAATGCGCGGAATTTATTTGAATTAATTTTATTGCCACGTGTCACGGTGAGCAGGCACAAGAGGTGATGACGATGCGAGGTAACTTGACCTCTCTCGACCAATCGTCAATTCCAGTGCCCCTTACGACGCTGAGCAGTTTCATGATAATCCTGTGGGCAGGTTGGCGGCTGTCAAAGTGATGAGGTAGTGATGACGCCGTAATGTCACATCGCCTAAATGGCAACTGGGACACCTGATTTTTCCCTCAGACCACCGATGCATGGTTTTGGTTTTTCGCTGAACGGCGCACTTAACGCTAAAGCGTTAAAATCTACCGCGGACCGCTTCGTTAACTTCTTGTATGTATGGGAATTAAGAGAACAAAAAGAACCTTGTGTTAGCACTAGATTTCTTTTTACGGTTAGTTCGCTGACCACAGCTCGCTCAGTTTTTGACGAACGTTGTGTGGAATGAAACTGAAATTTTTATTTGGGGAAAGGAAATGGCGCCGTATGTGACTCACTAAGAGAAGAAAGGTAGAAATAAATGCCACAGTGGAAGGCTCCGGAAAAAGTTCGACCACCTAGGTATCTTTAACGTGCATCGATACCGCACAGCACCCGGGCGTCTTTGCCTTTCGCCTCCATCGCAACGCTGCCGCCGCTGTCGAGTTTGAACCCGGGTACTGCGGGTTTGAACCCGACGCTGAGCTACCGCTTCGGGTGTTTAGAATACTGACATTAAATAATCTTAAAGGTTAGAACGGTCCACTAGAAAGTATATCTCTCCGCATGCTGGTCGCAAAAATTGAGGTATTGAGCGAACCAAAGTAGTTGATTTAGCTTTTTTGCAGATGGTTAGTCAGATTTCTAGTAGATACAACTGCTTTGCCAGCCATTAAAAAGAATTATGGTGTATGTACGTCACCTTTGTCGAGACTGGATTCGGAAGGGAAACTGGAGCAGCAAGCGCTGATGTCCTGAGCTTGCCTGGTTGGGTCGCTGCTGAAGGTACAGCATCTTGGAACCTCGGACTCTTTTCAGTCGTTGATTCGGGAATAGCGTTCACTAAAACCGCGGTATCCTGAATGGGAAGCAGAACCGATCATTGGAATGGCCTGCCGGCAAGCGCTACTTATGGAACCAATCATGCCGCTAATTGTTTGTATCTAACTGCTCTCTCAAGAGCCCCACATATAGCTTTTCGTACCTCCTCGTTTTCAGCCTTCTGGAGATACTCTCACTTCCACGACCGCCGGTTTGGCATCAAGTTAAGTGACACATTCAAGCAATCCCCCCTCCTCCACCTGCCAAGACCCACTTGCCGATCTAAAATAGGTAGCTGCGAGATGGACAACATTATTTAATTTCCTTCAGATGGCGGCAGCTTTGAGCTGCAGGTTCCTAACAAGGTAGAGCAGACGCAGTTATCTCAAAGAGCCTAACCTGACTTGCAATTACCATATTGAAATAAGGTGGGGCATATAAAATGAAAACACATTTCATATTCTGTATTGGCTGACTCAGACATTTTTAATTCTCACGCTCTGCGATGCCTGACCGATTATCTCTTTACACATTTAGGCTTTTGCTGTGATTTCAAAGTTTTTATTCCTTTCGCCTACACAAACGTTTTCAATGCCGACCATTATTTTTGATAAGTTAATGCACATAATATGAGCAAGGGAAGAATGAAGGCAGAGTATATTTATCAATTAAATCACCGCTGCGTTTATTTTCTTAAAAGCCAAACTAGCTGAAATCTAAATGCACGCAACCAGGACCCAATCAAAAGTTCGTACCAAGATTGTCTCTGAAGTAACTTGACAAGGCTAGTCCTTATACCCATGGGAGACGGAAAGACTAAAGGGCGGAGGGTAGCGATAAACAGCAGCACTTTTATTACTCAGATAACACATAAAGCGAGAGCAGCCTTCCACTCACGCGAGCAGTCATATCATCCTGTTGGTTGTCATTGAACACGCCACTACTGTCGCACTGGTAATACCGATTGCCAACCTCTAATTCGAGACCTCCCAAGCGCACCGACGCGCAATGACTGGATGTTACGAGATTAATAAGGTGTGGGTGTGGGCTAGCTGATTATCCATAGTAAGCTTAAATCACGGCAAACACGTGGACGTAAGACAAGACTGTAAGTTGGAAGCACCGCTTGTCCGTCGTCTTTCTTACGTGGCTTTTTTGCCGTGCTTTACCTTTATAAATTCGAAAGAATTAGTGAGCTATATCGGCGAAAAGGTGTCCGCAAAACGTGTCAAGATCTGAGAGCTACTGCTCCCTTTTCTTTTGCCAGAACATTTTCTTTCCTCAAAACACATGCCTCAAAACATATGCTTTATCGGGGCTGATGTGTTCACGGAGGTGTGGAGACCTCAGACCTACTGCGCCCTTTCCTTCCATCAAAAAAGTTTCCTCTCCTCAAAAACATGCCTTCGCGGGGTTGAGGTGTCCATCGAGATGTCGAGATTTGAGAGCTACTGCGCCCTTTCCTTTTGTCAAAAAAGTTTCCTTTCCTCAAAACACAAGCTTTCGCATCCCTACACCTAAGCACGCTTAAGTGACGTCAGAATGTTTAGGGGATTGCCTTGCCCTCCTTGCCTAGTGCGAATCTTCTTAACTTCCCAACGATACCTGCTCAGCACTTAAAAACTGAAATCTGTATACTAGCAAGTCAGGACCCTAGAGAAAACTAAATGCTGACTAAGGGTTTTAGTTTTATTTGAATAAGTGTATTGTTTTTAAAGGTAAATGACAAACCTTGAGCAAAGAAAGAACCAAATCGCCATCACCTGTTACTCACATAGTTTGTGGAATACCTGCATCACTTCAGACCAGTCACAAGAAATTGCTATTATTCCCCACAATACCTTTGAGGAAAGAGCCTTCGGAGTCGAACTTTGAGCGGCCAACCTCAAAGACTTGGGCTTCCCTGATTGGGCTGGTGTTGCTTGTGCACCTTCTTTGAAATTAAGGGTCTTCTCTCCAGGTGCGCCGGGAATGTCCAAAGGCACTGTCGTGGCGTCCTGCTCCAAGAAAGGGCAATTGTCATTTCACCACAAGTTACCACGTTCCTGTTGTTCCACATTCATGCTCCCTGTGCCTTTTTAGTACATCATATTGGCGCTGTCGTTAAGACTCATGATACATAACCTTTAGCATTTTGCATACTTGCGGAGCCAAAAATCACAGAGAAGCTGTATATTGGCTTTGCTTTTCCCCTTCCTTATTCTACAAATGCACCAGTTTCCAGGCCCACTTGGGAAATATTCTATCAACGTCCACTCCCAGTGGCCCCATTTAACGCGATAGCGTTAAGGAGCTCGTGTTGCATAGAAGCTGGTGTCGTCGGCGTCGGCTATGAGCGAAAAATTCCGGCCGTGAGCGAAGAATCCCCCCTCCTCTTAAGCGAAAAATTCCTTCTCCTTTTTCTCCTCGCAATGTATTTTCCTTCCCTTACGGCGCGGTCCAGGTGTCCAGCGAGAAATGTGACACGCGTCATTTCCTTTCCTTAAAAGCAATTTTGATTTCATTTTCCTTCGGTTACGGCCCGGTTCGGGTGTCCACCGCGATATGCGAGACAAGCGTCCTTTCCTTAAATTATCCAACGAACCACGCGTCGCGTCGAATGGATGATGGTGTTCCGTGGACTTCTGGCAGTGCTGCAACAAGCTTTATCGTTCCACTCTTAAAAGTATCTACCAAGTCGCACGCCTAACTGTAAGATATCTAACACACCACATCAACGCAAAAATTTTTGATTGTGACCTATAGCCATGCCAACGTTGGAGCCGATAAATAAGATGAACATTCGTACACTTGCATTGCTAGATAAAAAACAGGATAATTTCATTGGCAGCAAGGTATTTTATCAATGATATAGTAACTCGGATGAGGTTTTGTAACTCAACGCTGCCTAAGCCTAATCCACAGGCAGCTAACTTTTATTGCTTCTCATAGGGGCACTTCCGCATAAGTACTTGCATTAATAAAGTATACTATCAACATCGTCATTAATTATTTTAAAGCTACAAGCATCATTAAGCACAGTAGAATGCAGCGAAAGGTAATAATATGCAAATAATGTAAATCCAAATGATTATATTCGCTTTTGTTAATCCTTTCTAGTGCCGCACGACATACCTATGCCACTTGTTTCTATTTGGAGTGCCAGCAAACATTAAAATTCGTACCAACGTACTATATATTCTTCTGATGAATAATATGATTCTGCGTTACAGAATATTGAGCGTGTTTATGTCTTTCGCTACTAGGTGTCCTTGGCCTTTCCAAGCTCGCAAGGAATTTCGCAAGCTTCAATTACAAATCCACGTGACCCATTTTAGCTGGGAATAAATTAAAAGGATTGAGGCATTAACCAGTTTATATCAGTCAACGCCGTCATAATCCTTTCGAAGTAATTTTTAGCCACAGTGCAAAACGACATATACATCTGTAAGCGATCGTGGGACATAATTTTCCGTCTGCTCCCCCTCCCACCCACACGGCGGCAGCCGGCTCATCGGCTGGTGCGCGCACTTGACGTCTGGCTCGGCGCCTCGACCGGATACCATCGTCTCCCCTTCCTCCTTCCTCTCTTCCCGGCGTCGTCTGGACAATAATAGTAATAATTGGTTTTTTGGGGAAAGGAAATGGTAAAGTATCTGTCTCATATGTCGTTGGACACCTGAACCGTGCCGTAAGAGAAGGGGTAAAGGATGGAGTGAAAGAAGAAAGGAAGAAAGAGGTGCTGTAGTGGAGGGCTCCGGAATAATTTGGACCACCTGGGGATCTTTAACGTGCACTGACATCGCACAGCACACGGGCGCCTTAGCGTTTTTCCTCCATAAAAACGAACCCGACGGCGCTGCTTTTGTTTTTTCTGAAGTTCTCAAGTGCCCGCCGCGGTGGCTCAGTGGTTAGGGCGCTCGACTACAGACCCGGAGCTCCCGGGTTCGAACCCGACCGCGGCGGCTGCGTTTTTATGGAGGAAAAACGCTAAGGCGCCCGTGTGCTGTTGCCCCGCCGCGGTGACTCAGTGGTTAGGGCGCTCGACTACTGATCCGGAGTTCCCGGGTTCGAACCCGACCGCGGCGGTTGCGTTTTTATGGAGGAAAAACGCTAAGGCGCCCGTGTGCTGTGCGATGTCAGTGCACGTTAAAGATCCCCAGGTGGTCGAAATTATTCCGGAGCCCTCCACTACGGCACCTCTCTCTTCCTTTCTTCTTTCACTCTCTCCTTTACCCTTCCCTTACAGCGCGGTTCAGGTGTCCAACGATATATGAGACAGATACTGCGCCATTTCCTTCCCCCCCAAACCGTGTGCTGTGCGATGTCAGTGCACGTTAAAGATCCCCAGGTGGTCGAAATTATTCCGGAGCCCTCCACTACGGCACCTCTCTCTTCCTTTCTTCTTTCACTCTCTCCTTTACCCTTCCCTTACAGCGCGGTTCAGGTGTCCAACGATATATGAGACAGATACTGCGCCATTTCCTTCCCCCCCAAACCGTGTGCTGTGCGATGTCAGTGCACGTTAAAGATCCCCAGGTGGTCGAAATTATTCCGGAGCCCTCCACTACGAAACCTATTGTCCTTTCTTTCACTCCCTCCTTTATCCCTTCCCTTATGGCGCGGTTCAGGTATCCAACGATATATGAGACAGATACTGCGCCATTTCCTTTCCCCCAAAACCAATTATTATTAATATTATTATTATTATGTTCTCAAGTGAGTGCATGGCGCATGGGCCAAGCAGCGACGACAGCGGGACGGGCGTCAGTGTTGCCACTGCTACTAATTTATCAGTAGATCTACGTTTTTTTTAATATTAACTAATTCAATGATAATCGCTCCAAACCTACCGATTTTTTCCGACTGCAAAAGAAAAAAATATACTACTCTTCGGTTCTACAAAGCTCATGTCCTTCATTCTTTTATTATTTGGCAGATAATATAATGATCAGAAGGTGAAGCTGCCACTGCCTGATTCAACGGCTCATCCATCTATAACACAAGCAATGGCTATGCACCGGTAGAATGAAGAAACGCATAGGAAGGCGCTTCCTAGTTACAATGCATTTAAAAGTGCGGTGCAAGTGACGACATCAAAATTTGGTTTTAAAGAAGTCGGGCCGAGGCGTCGCTATACTCCTTGCGGGGCAGTATTGATCGGTTATCAAGAGATGAGAAATGAAAGGCGTGGTAACTGTCTCAGATCTCTGTGGGCACCTCAACCACGCTTTGAGGGAAGGGAAAAAGGCGGGAATGAAAGATAGAGAGAAAGGGGTCCGTGTTCGGAGAATTGGGAATAATTTCAACTGCCTGGGGATCTTTAAGGGGCACTGATCTTCCACAGCACCTGGTGGTACTTTCGCTCATGTACCTCGGCAATACTCCCCCAGTGTAACAAGTGCGGCGACAGAGCCGCACTAGACCATATCTTGTTGGACTGTCCGGAGGATCAACCTCCCCGGGGCCTAATTGAGCTCCTTACTGCCGAGCAGTAGGGGGCCGTGCTGCTCAGAACCGACCCGGAGACCCAACTCCGCGCAATGGGGCGAGCCAACGAGGTCGCTCTAAGCCACGGACTGACGGCCATCTAGCGCGACCAAAACCTCACCTTAAACCATTTGCTGCCGGGGATTAAATGTTTTTAATCCATTTCAAACCCACAGCACAAGGGGGCCTATTGAGTTCCGCCTCCATGGAAACGTGGCTGCGCTTGCTGGGCTGTAGCGCATGTCGTGTCAGAAGGGTGGAGGCAGCAGTGAACTCGGTTTTTAACAGTACAACAGTATAAGGAGCAAGAGTACCCAGCGTCCTCCTCACCCGGTGTAAAGGTGTGGTAGGCCCAAGAATGTTTCGGTCGGTAGTGATGGGCGTGCTTTCGTAAACGCGTGCTCGGCCTCATAATGTATCAATGTGGCACGCGTCTCGCCTCAAAGCACTGCTCATGCTTTTATGATAATTTCTGGTCGTGTTGTATATCGGCGCTTAGTACGGTTTTTTCTTCCGAGGGCTGGTTAGTGGTGGCCCGCGGTCGCGATTTAACATGATCATGAAACCCGGGAACTCCGACTAAGTAGCCGAGCGTCCTAACAACTGAGCCACCGCGGGGGTGATTCTTTGAAACCTCATTTAGGTCACTGAGCTCAAATCGAACTCTCGTTTCCTTAAACAATGCTTAGGAGATGGGAATGCAGCGGCGTTACCAGGTATAATTTCTTCATGTTTGGATCTACACTCTGATCCTCTGACTGACTCCCGACTGATGACAAAAATGTTGACTGCGGTGCAGTGTTTCCTTTTGGCTGGGCCTGCAGCGGCGGCCGCCCGCCCGCTCAGTCCAGCGGTGATGGTGATTACGGCTACGCTCTATGTCGCAGGCAGGTCTTAACCGCGCGGCCAAGCCAGAACAACACACTTGATATCGCTACCCAGTGGCTTTTGTTATTATGACAGAGACTTCCCTTCACCACTGTATCCCACTGTAATAAATAAATAATCGATACAGTCAAGATAAAACGCCAACAGTCAAAGAGAAAAAAGCTTTAAACAATTCACCCCAACATAGCAGAAATCTACTGATTTCTGCTGATGTTTTACGGGAAAGTCTGCTACTTCTTTTCTGAACGCTGTGGCAATACTGTGGCAGAGAGTGGTGCGCGAGCGCGGTGAGCCGACGTGTGCGGGACCGAACCCTTGAAAATTGAAGTGCGCGGACAAGAATTGAGTTGTATGCATAACATAGCCCTTGTTTATTTTAAATACCTTGTGTGTGCGTCGAACGTTCTTACAAACTGCCCCTTCCCGTTCTTTGTCATCTCTAGCACATCCAAATAATCAGGTACAGATACGTACCACTCTTGTCATGTACGAAGTGATTAGAAGAGCTGTTCACCCCTTTACGTACATAATCAGTTGTCGAAACGGCTTGTAACTCATGCTATCTAACTGTTACAGACATTACCGTGACAGTTCGCCTCTAGTATGCACAAGAATCACTCTAAGAGATTGCGCATTAAAAAAAGGTTAAGGTTCAATTCCATGCCTTGGAGCCAAGTGCCAACTGTTCAAACGAGCATCCTCTAGAGTGACCTCAACGTGTGCTGCGCGGATGCTAGAATCTAAAGGACCCGAGGATCTTAAGAAAGCGATGGTGGTAATAGATATTGCATGGCTACCGATGTTTAAAGTCCCAAAGGTCCTCATAGGCACTGAGACAGGCCGCATTGTAAGATTTCGGAGTAACTTTTAGCACCTGGGGCTGTTTAACGCGAACTGCCACCACACAGAATACCTGCGTATTATGCAGTTTGCATCCATTGAAACGCTGCCGCGACAGTTGGGATTCGATCCCGCGAATCTGTGCTGCAATTCTGAAGGTTATAGCATCTAAGTTCGCGCGACAGGTCTGCGTTAAATGTATCACTGTAAAGGCCATAGAGGGGGACGAAGTCAGGATTGAAAGTTTTAACTTTTCATAGCTGGCTAAGCGTGAACTCACCAGAACCTTCTGCCACAGCGTCCGGTGTCCACCCTTTCTTCGCTGAGCAGTGACGAAGGCTTCCGTTGAGGATACGTTCCGAGGTGATGCGGCTCCAAGCGGATTCATGGAAGTCTTGGACGTTGAACTCGCGGTATGGGCTTCCTCATTTTCTTCCTCTGTACTCCTTGTCAAGCCCTCTTTGTCGTTATTTCGTCTTCTGAAAAGAAAGCAAGTATTATCATGCTTATATATTAAGGAAAATTTGAAGTACTGACAGAAAATGGATTACAAAAACGTATATTACCGATATATTACAGCCATTCACGATTAAAAGAAAATTTCCGCGATCGGAAGAGATATAAACTATTTTGTGGGTCTGTTTTCAATGAAAACGTTTTTGTAGCTGCGCTGTGAGATCAGTTGTACCTGTGGTAACAGTGGTGTGTACCTAAGAAAAAACCATGATTTAATTATTTTCTAACCATAATACTAAATGGAAAAAAGGATACCCTTGCTTAGAGCTAGAAATTTAACATAAAATAAAAAATCGAAGCTTAATATATTTTACTGTCACGTGATCTGTAATTTATTCAATAAGCGCAATTTTCACCAAGACAATTTTCGTATATCGCCGACTAATGAAGCACGCTTACATCGGCTTTTTTTTCTAGAAAGCCAGGGCCGGAATAACAGAACTCAAGAAAACAGCGTGCGCAATTAGCTTGTCGAAAAAGGCGAAAACACAAAGCTAGGAAAAACCACTGGACGTGGGTGCATATAATAAAGGCATCTCCATAGTCATAAAGCAAGAATGTCCATCTCTCTTGGCCACTTCCTCCATGAGGATGACTGCAATTCCTGAAATAAGCACCTCATACTATTGACAACAATGGTTCGCATTGCAGCTCTCACTCTTGATAATGAACCTTTAAAAACCGCACTGTAGGGGATCTCGCATAGTGCACAATGGTGGTAGTAAAACTTTATTGTATGCGCTGGGACGGGTTTTATAGGGGAGTGGAGAGTTTCACCCCTCCCTTGCCTGGGTGGTAGTCCTCATACCGGGAAATCGTTGGCAGTAGAAGCTGCCCTCGATCTTTTAACCACAGCCCTCTGGGACTCCAGGTCTAATCAGCTGTACAAGGTCGCCACCCAGCCCTCTCTTTGGCTGATTTACTCTATTTCCGGATTTTTCTATGATATTTTTTATATATACGTCTGCCCACATCTCACAAAATTTGCAGTACCATGAAAAAGTTAGGTCTAGGTGTTTTAGAATCGCAGGACTTAGAAACGACCCCGTTTGCAGCCTTCTGAGGAGACGTTCCTCAGTTTTATCTAGGCCTTTGGCGGTCTTTGGGAACGTCTGCCAACTGAGGCGCAGATATGTTATAATATCCGCATATGTGGCAAGTGGATTCAGTAGGGGTCCCGACAGTCTGGGAATTCAGTGGAACTCCAAGGGAGAGAAGCTCGGGAGGCTGTGTGAGCAGCCTCGTTCCCTTCTGTTCCTGGTGTCCGGGCACCCATACCAATTGTTTTGTTCTCTGCATTGAGCTATATTGAGCGTCAGCGAAAAATTGGCCGGCAAGCGGCGCCATTGCTCCCCTTATATAATTTCGACAGGCGTCTTGAGAATTAGAAATTATGTGTGGCGTCGGAGTGAGTGGCTGCCAGCGCTTTCGCCCTTTCCTCGACTAACGCAACTTTACTAGTTTACACCGAGAGTCCATCCACCTGTTTTCCATCGTGTAGGCCTATAGCCGCGACGGTGCAGATACCTTCTTGCGTAGGGCCCGCCACGTCTACATAATACGTGCCATTTTTGCTGTCGTAATAGTTCTCCATAGCTCTAGCTGTGGCTTCTCTCCTACATATATTGTGTTCGGGATGCTTGTTTTGTAGCGATAGCTACATTACGGTAGCATTTCGAGCCTTCAGCGTGACGGCGCCGCCACCCTGTGGCTGCGCCGCCACGCTGCCACGTGGTTGGTCACGTGCTGCGGAGCAGCTGCCGGCGGCTCCGCGCCGTGGCTGATCACGTGGTTCGTCACCTAATTGGTCACGTGACCAGCCACTTGGTGCGGAGCAGCTGCAGCGCGGCGCGCCTGCGAAAGCGAGCTTCCACAGCTGTGCGCATGCGCCGTGTCAACGCCCAGCGAAACGGAGTGGCGAAAGACTGACTTTGCAATTCAACTGAGCAAGTTCAACTCGGCCAGCTGTAGTTACGCGTCACTCCAGGTTTAACCAGAGCTAAACCACCGCCATTTTTTTGGTATTGATTTAACTAGTAGTTTATCTCTCCAGTCCTTGGGAATGTCCCCTCTGCCTTTTGTTGTTGGTGGTAGCGCTATGTGCAGATTCTCGAGTACTCGTCTACCAACTTTGGCGGTTGATAACCGCATTATTTGGTTTGTTTGGTGAGCTTCGAGTTGTTCTTGCAGCGTGTTGTGCGTTAACACGGATGCATGTGCGAGTTGGTAAGTCATTTTAAACAGAACAGCGCGAAGTTTGACAGGGACAACGAGGGAGACACGACACAGACGAGTGCCGTTGTGTCATTTCTAGGTGGAGAAGGCGATCAGGAGACGTAGTGGAGGGGAATCCAAGCGCCTTGTCGATGGCGGCTCTATTACGTCTAATTTCTTCTTGTCGCTCTGCCGCAGTTTGAGGTAGGGCACTGCATGTTATTCGTCTAATGACGAAATCCTGCACCAAATGTAGCGTCTCCTTTTCAATAAGTCTACCAAACTTCCCAGATAGCCTGCCAATCATCCTACTGATTTGCTCGCACATGGACTTTAGTTTGTTAATCGCTATGGCATTATTACCTTTGTTATCGTTTTGTAGCGCTAACACGAGGAAGTTTTATACCTCAGAGACATGAGTTCCATCTATGTATATTTGAATTTTGCTTGCAGTTTTTTATCCCCGTGATATGAAGGAGCTCTGATTTCGTGGGTGCACACCTAAGGCCACACTCTTCGGCATACTTATGTACCGCTGACGCTGCCTCCTGTAAGGCGTCCTCTATCTGTCCAACACTGTCTCCCGACGACCACAGAGTGATGTCGACCGCGTGGATGGCGCGCCTCACGCCATCTATCGCGTTGACCCTCCCTGGTAGGCCCATCATGGCTATGTTGAAAAGTAGAGCCGACATTACCGCCTTTTGCGGCGGGCCTCGCGTTCCCATCTCTATGGGTTCGAATTGACTGTCGTCTGTCCTGATGTATGCCTTCCAGTCCATGAGATAGGACTTGACGTACTGTTAAGGCCGCTTTCCGTAATTTGTGGTGTTGAGATTCTCTAGTATCTTACTGTGATTAACTTTGCCAAATGGCCCCTTGAAATCCAAAGCTAAGATAGCTCTGTCCCGTTGACTGCCGTAAATGGTGCCTATCACTTCCCTATTGAGTTGTAAAAGCACGTCTTGTGCTCACAAGCGTTCCCAGAAGCCAAACATAGTTGTATAGAAAAGCTTCTGGTCCTCTGTGAAAAACAAAAAACAACAGTCGGAGAACCACCTGCCCAATATTGCTCATTGTCGCGTCTTTTGGTCTTTTGATTTGTTGCCAGCACGTACAATTTTTTCATACCGGTCACAGGCCTCTTGCTATTTGTCCAGATAGTTTTTTGTAAATATCAAACGTTACGCTGACAATAAATGATCATGACGATAAATATACCATGATCATTATGATCGCCTTCATCATCTGCCAAATTACGCCAACCGCAGGACCAACGCCTATCCTGTATTCTCCAATTCATCGGCTCCTGTCCAAGAATTTGTTTCCTTATTTCCGCAGGTTTTGTAATCACATACTCTAATTTCCCTTTCTGCCGGCACTTGCTCCGTTTTCCTTCTTTTGGGTTTCCAGCCCCTTGCCCTTAACAACCATCAGTGTCTTTTCTTTACATGACTTTCCCTGCTCAAGGGCATTTTTTCTTGATCTCCGCCGGGATATCGTTCACTGGCGTTTGTTAATTAACCCTTCTCTGCTCGCTTCTTGTCTCGTAACGCTAAACCTATTATTTACCTTTCTGCTGGTCCTGGCATTTTCCTAAATTTAGATTTAACCCTTTTCGTTAACATTCATCGTTATGTCCCAGAGTAAAGTGCCACTAAGATGTTAGGCAGTCTAATCTCAGGACTGCACGTGAACTTACATTTATGATATGAAAGTACCTGCAAAACGCCCTCTGCCAAATACTTATTTTCTTGATATTTCACTCTCCTAGCCCGGATCAGTCTCTGAAGCCACTGAACTTTTTGTTTTGACTCAATAGTCGTTTTCCTGTCGATGAATGCCAAAAAAAAAAATGCCCGCAAAAATCGTTGCTCCTGCCATTTGCAAAACGCACGCTGTTATTGTAATTTCTGCCGAGAAAATGATCACCTGTCCGAATTCTTTGAGAGTTGTGTCTAAGTTACATTACGAACGACCAGGCGTTGACAGCATCCTTCAAGCAAAAAAAAATAACGATTTATGCAATGGCTCCTTTAACCTCACCAAAACCGAAAAAATACTGCAATTTACGTACTCCAGTCGCGAAAAGACGGCTGTCGCCTTCTCGAATAAAAAAGGTGTTCTCTTAGTGGTTTTCATGGTACGAGGGACATTTACAACTTATATATGCTGTAAACACACACGAGACAAGTGTGCAATCAAAACTAGACAGCGCGGACAATATCTTCGCTCTCAGCGCAACACGAACGGGACACAAGACGAAGGACCGTTCGTGTTGCGCTGAGAGAGAAAAGAGCACTTACCAACTCGCCCAAATTTCCGCCTTGCGGACAACATCTTTTCAAGACTCGTAATAATATCCTTGACATTATCATTTATTGCCGGAGCACTGAGGTCAATCTCTTTACTTAAAGCGGAATGTGCGTTCTGCGGCGATACCCTGAATTCCTTTACTTACATATTTACTTTCAACTCTTTCATGGACTTCACCCTTAATAATTTCTTCCATTGACTCATCAAGACTAGACTAATTCGTGAAGTTAGTCTACATGAAGCTGAAAACTAAATATCTGAAATATTTTTGCTGAATTATGGAACGGGACAAAGAAAAGGCGTGCAGAAATATACGTGCTTAGTTTCACTTTCAAGTAACGAGTACTGGAAGCTGTTAAAATAACATTACCTTGATAACAATACAATTTCATAGGGCTGTTATCTGGCTAGAGAACTCCATTGCCGCATTTTTTATTTTTGTTTGTTGACGTGCGGAGAACGGAACATCTAGAGCGGATCACACAGAAATTGGTTTCATTGAAAGAGACTGCGCGGATTTCATCACCGGACCTATCGCAGATACTGTGCGTCGCAGCAGGCGTTGAACTACAACATGCGTGCACTTCACCAAATAAAGCGCAGTGCACTTGTTACAGCAAACCACTGTTTCAGCTTAATTGCATACTGCCTTGGCACTCCGAGCCCACATGCCGCTGGCGCCATAAAAATGCAGAGCAATCTTCTTTTTAGTTCCCGCCAGCGTCTTTGGTCGTGCCATTCAGCAAGTTACACGTCACGGAAAGCAGATGAAAGATTCTAAGTTTCGAAAACCATTTCAAATGTCCAAAGAACCAGATTTTAAGCCCATGCGGCAAGCGGTAGTGGGGCGTGGTGTAAAGCACGGTTCAGCCGACAGCACTCGCTAGCGTTTACAACCATAGTGTGAGGGAGTACTCACCTGATTTCCTGCGAGGCATCGTTTTGGAACGCGTTTTGTCTGGCTGTGACGTACCTGACTCCTGTGCTTTCTTTGCTGCTGTTCATGCTGTTATTCGGCCAAAAAAATCGCGGAGCAGGGACAAGGACGACCTTCTTCTTCTTCTTCTTCACCCCAGGTATATGGCACATACCCACGCGGGGGGATTGGCCAAGGTGTAGTAGAATAAACAAAGAAGTTTTCATGGAAGATGACAAAATTGTAGCACCAATCGTGAATTTTGAAAAATCAATGAATAAAAACAACAGAACAATATTGACAGTTAAATAACAGACAGCATTTTGGTGACAAGAGAAGAGCTCGTAGAACTTTAAAAGAATTAGCACATCAACCTACCAGTTGCAATTATGTAATCGTGGAGAAACCCACAAATAGAACCCAATGCAAATCTCTTGGCGTTCGCACCACACGATAATAATACTGGCAAAGATAAAGAGAGCACTAACGTTCGGAGAGGGACCTCAAGGTAAATCTCTCTCTGAAGTGCGAACCTTGGGCAGTACAGGAGAAAATGGTCTAAAGATTCAACTTTCCCACATGCGTCACATAGGTTCGTCGGTGTCAACCCACACCTGCATAGATATAAATTCAAACTTGGAATCCTGCATCGCAACCACGTCATTGTTACCTCACACAGCCTGGATTTACACGAACGAACGTTCCAATTATATGCTAAGTGCTGATAGTCAGTGGTATTTAGTAAGGGATCTCGTAACCTGGCTGATATATGTAGGAACCGCTGAAACCTGGAAATCACCAGCAGGCTGAAATTCGGGACGGGATGTGTCACTGACCCGTCAAGAGCCGACCTTGCTAAGTAATCAGCCACCTCATTTGAATGAATACCAGCATGGCCAGGGACCCAGACAAAACGGACCACCTTCAAAGTGCACGGGACAAAAAATCGCAGGATACGGCGCGAAAAATCTTATTGTGAAGTGTCAAGGGAGACTAACACCGACAAACAATCAGCGAGAATAATAACATAAGACACATGGCATGAAATTTTGTGAACAGCCATTCCAAGGTCCAAAAATTCCGCAAAGAATATAGGAATATAATCTGGGATGCGAACAGAATAGCTCCATGCCAAATCCTGCGAAAAGATGCCAACTGCAGCTTTTTGGCAGTTGACGGAGGCATCAGTAGCAAGCACCGTATGATGGGGGTATTCCTCTATGTGATCCGAGAGAATACCGTTTAAAATGTTTGCGGGCATGTGTTTCGCATGAGATGAGAAGATGTGGTCGAAATGGAATTCCACTGCTGCCAGCGTGTCATCAACCCACTGCAAAGAACTGAGATCAACACCAATCGGTGTTAAAAGGTTCTGCGCTAATATAATTTGTGGCATTTGATACCGTGGCCAATGATGAGAAAAGAATAAGGCCGGCTGGGACACAAAAATAGGAGTACTGACATCAGGAAAGTTCGCGCCGTGAGTATTTGAAAGCGGGAAATTAGATCAGGGATACGGGCTTCCAGATAAAGCAGGGCGTTTGAAACTGATTTCGGGAGACCAAGGCAGAGGCGGAGAGCGCGCCTTTCCAGTAAGATCAAGGGTTGAATCTTGTAGCTTGCGCTACCAGAGAACAGAATGCAACCAAATTCAAGTATAGGTCTTACGTAGGCTTTGTATAGTAACAATAACGTGTCGCGGCGCATCCCAAACTTTTTATTGGCGATTCTTGTCAGCCGGCCTAGAGCGCGTTCTCCCTGAAACGCATTGTTCTTTATATGAACGCTCCAATCTAATGCTGGGTGATAAGTAACACCCAGATATTTTACGGATTCCACTTGTGGAATCTGAAGAGAGCGATGGACTAATGAAACGTGAAAAGGCCTGTCTGGAGGAAATACCAAAACTCCGCATTTGTCTACATTCATGGATAAATTAATACCCTGCAACCATACTCCAAGCGCATCCAAATATCCCTGCAGAATGTGGTAAAGGGAGTAGATATCCCTGGCCGAGGCGAAAAAGCTGTCATCTGCATACATAAAAACTGTTATATCAGGACGAATGGGGATGCCACTGACCAAAATATTAAAAAGCAGAGGGGATAGCACCGATCCTTGCGGCACACCTCTTGATTGATAATATGTATTTGAACATAGGGTTCCCTCGGCGCAGTAAAAGAATCTGTCCTTCAGAAATTCAGATATCCACGCATAAATGTAGGTTGAAGGATGTAACTGAGCAAGTCTGTTAAGTAAAATACTATGCTCTAGGCTGTCATAGGCCTTTGCTACATGAAGAGTGACCAAAGCTGAAACTTCTCTTCTGCGTAGCGAGAGCCGGATTCTGCTCTCTAGATCCACATGCGCGGACCATATAGAGCATCCACGACGAAAGCCAATCTGAGCTGTGCTGAGACCGCTGATCTCATGAACATGTTTTGTGAGGCGACCGTGCACTATTCTTTCTAATAATTTGACTAAATTTGAAGTCAGCGCAATTGGCCGAATATTATCTAAGACGTATCCTTTTTCTACATCTTTCATTATTAAAATAATTTTCGCCGTCTTCCAAATGCTTGGAATCCATGTATTTTCCAGAGAAGCATTGATCATATCTAAGAGGGTGCTTGTAAACTCCTCGGCTAAAATTTTAATCATACCAACAGTGACACCATCTGGTCCAGGAGCTGCAGGATGCAACATTGCCAGGACTGAGAGGTGCTCTGATGCCTCAACCTCCGTATAATCCGAAGAGGGTGAATTTGTGCACAAAGGGACGTTTCTCTGCGTCTGGAAGCGTAACGCCAATCCCTGAGCAATACATTCCAGGCTCTCCTGAGCCTTTTGTGGTGATAACACTGTTGAACTAGTGAGAAGAGGGACGGCAGAACTATTGTTACGTTCCATGAATCTATACAGAGCTTTCCGATGACGAGGATTTGAAAGATAAGTCTTTAAATTTTGGTTGTACTCCTCCTTTGCTTTTGCAAGTGTTCTTTTGAAAGATGCAGAGAAGAATTTGTAATTTAACCAATTAGCCGGTGTGATGACCCCCATAATGCGCAGGTCCACACGGGACGGAGAGCCAAAGAGACACCGTATGGCTCAGTTTAAACAAACAGGTATATTCAATAATTACACATGATTAAGATTATACATCAGAGGCTGGGGCGTCCGAGCTTACGTGCCGACGACTTCATGGGGGCGATGGAGTGGCTCCGGAGTTGGGCTCGAGCGGTTGCTGGCAGAAGCTGCACGCCGACGGGCTTCGGCGCTGAAGGCCCTCTTGGCGAACGATGTCGTCCTGAGCGTGCTTGCAGTAGAATTTCGATAGTCGTCCGTTTCTTCGAGGATGGTTCACAAACCCTTCCTCTAGTGTCGTTCGGCTTGGAAGATGAACAGGAGGCGAGCTTGTAGATGATGACAGCAGAACATAATTTTACAACATACATATACAGAGAGTTAAACTGGAAAAAGCAGAACTGAATTTACAAAAGAACAAACTTTGCACTACTTTACTCATCGACCGGGCAGGTTAGTGCCTAAGTAGCATCACATTACATGCTAAGCATGGAGCCCCAGCTCAGACTGGACTGCATCCGTTTACATGTGCTTTTAAGCACTTGATTAACAAAGTACTAAGGGCGGTCATTTCCAGTGGCCCGCCCAAAGCATCAATTCTCCAATCCAAAATAACATGCGAGATGGGGACCACCCCTTTGGGTTGGGCTTAGCCTCGAACCGAGAGTCTGTTAACAATACAAACTAAATAAACAACAAAAACGCCACCACTCTCTCTCAAGTGAGAGTATACACAGGCTCTCTCTTCGGAGCTAATTCACTAGCGCCTGTCTTTCCACATTCTTGGCGAGTACTGCCTGTCCGCCATGACAGGTGTCCGTCGCGGCCCTTCTGGGAAGCTGTGGGTGCCTTCCCGGCGATAGCCCACGACAAAGGGGGGGGGAGGGAAAGAATGTCGTCTTCGCGGTTTCGCATAGCGTCGGCTGTGGTACGGCGCGCTCTGGCCCGCTGACAGCTCCCTTGTCCTGGAATGTAACCGGAAATTGGGGAGGATAAAGCCTGTTTCCCCGGGGCGGCGGCGGGACCGGTTTTTCTGGTCGTCACTCAAAGAGCATGGCTGGGTAATTGATGATGCCGCTGTCACGGGTCTCCGTCTACGCCGCGCCGTCGAACGTGGATCCTCGTAGCACACACGGAATGTCACACCGGACTCTGGTTGCAGGACAGCCTCTTCCAGGTCACCTTTCTGCGACGATAAGCCTTCTCACATTCTTCTATCCACCAAGAAGACGGCTGTTTATTAGAGGCTGCTGCGGGCACAGCGAATATTGAGTGGTCTATTGCATTTTGCAAAAATGAAACCGTCTGCTGAGCTCTGTTATCCCGGCTTGTATTTCCTATAGAAGCAAGTGAGGCGGACATCAGATTTTTATAAATTTTGTGGTTGACAAATTTATGGGTTACACAACTAGTCTTAAGAGGAGATAACCGGATAGTGAAAGTTATAGGAAAGTTATCACTAGACGTACCCGAATCCTCTGTCGACCAATCAGTCACATCTAGCCTACCTGCTGATAATGTTAAGTCAATGGCTGAGCGAGCAACCCCTTGCATAAAGGTTATTTCTATAGAATTGCAGCAGCGTACAGCATTTGCAGACAGCCACGACCAGAGAAGCTGGCCGCAGGAATCAGTGCGACTTCCCCAGTCACTATGGTGAGAATTAAAATCTCCTGCGATGACTGCACTGTTTGTGCCAGTCACTAAGCTGTCTAAACAGTCTGTCCTGTGTACACCTAAAGGAAAATAGACATTAGCAATTGTAGTATCAGCACAATGCGGAAATGAAATTTTGATCGCTAAAAGCTCACAGTCAGGGAGAAGAATTTTCTTAGAGATAGATGCCTGATGACATAAATTTTTAGATAGCATGGTTACCAGTCCACCTCCCCTGCCAACATTTCGATCAGACCTGAAAACTCGAAAGTTTCTCATTGAAAATGATTTATACGGTGATAGCCACGTTTCTTCTAAAAGTACAATATCAGGCTTATGCTTGTGAATAAGTATGTCTAGATCTGGAAGAGAAGACAAGACGGAACGGCAATTCCATTGTAACACTTTGATACCTGCCATGATTATTGACCAATTGAAGAGGCCGAAATCGCCTCTTTAAGGATATCAACATATCAACCTTAAGGATATTCTTTAAGGATATCAACCTTAGTAGAATGTCTTCTCCGTCGACACTTCTTTGCCGACCACGTGAACTTTTCACTAGAACACTGAGAACTTCATTCGTTTTTCCAGATTCCTCAAATTTTATTCATGAGCCCCTTTAGATAAGTATGGATGAATTTTTCTACTGTTTGGATCTGCACCTAAGCCTGGCCAGTTTCCAAAGTTGGGTATCTGTCATCGTTTAAGAGGTAACAACACCAACTTCATCTCTATAGGGTAGGGTATACCGGTTTGCCTATTTGCCAAATGCACCCGACGCCGCTAGCGATGACAACGCCACCAACCGGCAGGTAGCAGCCACGTCAAGACTGGCTATAATAATTCATTCAAAACAGCTGCTCGGCATTCGCGCTGTGGCCCAGTGGAGTACAGGCGCATGTTGCACAATGAAGACGGCGGATTAATTAATGTTTATTGTTTTGAAGACTTCTAACTCATAGCTAATATTTATTGTGTTCAGCTTTTATCTCACAAATCAGGATAGTGGCATAAACACCATTTAAAAATTTAAGAAGGTTATTTACTGCCGTTATTTTCTACAGACTCTTCATAGGGCTGCAAAATAAATGTTGGGTTTTAAACCAGAAATAAACAAATTAGTATACACTTTTAGGCGTTCCCGTGGGTTTCTTATCTCTTATGTAAGCCTATGTGAAATTCTACATTCACCGTCGCATGTCCAGCTTTCTCGGGCAAAACTTTTGAAAACTGGAAAATTGCAAGACATTTTTATGGAAATATTGAAGGTAATGGTCCATAATTTTGATACGCAGCAAAATCTTTCTTTTAAAATGCTTGAATGGTTATGATGGAAGTAGCAATAGCAGATTTTAAGAGGGATTTGTTATGGCTAGCTTCCTGGAGGACTCAATGGAGTTGATATTATGAATTCTCAACAATTCATGTAGAAAATATTATCAATCGTAGCTATCTTATATGAAATGAACTGCCGATCTTTGTATAGGTTCAAGCTTGTTCGTCTTTCTTCTTGAAAGCATTACAAGCTTCAGAGGCATACTCTAACGGAGGTTTCATTAATGGTTTAAAGGCTGGCAGATTTAAATCGAATGGTGGTTATTCTAGCCTCGTCTGATTTTACCAAGCTTCCGAAGTTCAGAAGAGCAGATATCAAAATCCGTGTATCTTCCCAGGTTGTTTGTTTGTGGGCTCAAACATATATAAGATCCAGTCTGAGATATCCAGGCCTGTTGGGAAGCATTGGCAAGAAAAACAACGCTGCTTGTTTGTGATGACCGTACGAATACTTTTATCAGGATTAAGTTTCATATTACAGATATGACACCAAATAAATATTGCATTAACACTTTCACTGAGGATACCTTGACCTCTTACACTGCTAACAGCCTGCAAAAGTAAGCTATCCTTTGCAAATAAGAGTGACAACATAAAGTAGAAGAGAGCCTGAGACGCTGCCCTGCGGTACACTGCAGCTTACACACAGAACGTCTCAATGACGGTCTTGGATATCAACGAATTATTCGCGCATTTACGACGGTACGACTCTAGTCAAGTAACTAGAGTTGGATGTAGACCCAGCTCACCAAGATTCAATCTTATCCCGAGATGCATAACGCTGTCAAATGCTTTGCTAGCGTCCAGGAGAGTAACGTCTATTTGATCGTATCAAGAATAGAGAAAAAGAAAAAGAAATAAATTTACGAACTCGTTTATTTTTCGACAAGCCTTTGCAAATAGCATGTGGAAATGAGAGAAAATATTTTTTTTACGTCAAAGGAAAGCAGTGATACTGTTGAAATAGGAAGTAAAATGCGCTGGTGTGTGATATCGGGTAGTTGTTGGTAAATCGGGTGTGGTTCTCTTCCTAAACACAGGCCTAATACGTGCGGTACTTTATTCAGACAAGTCACCAGCCGATGTGGCACTCGGTGAACACCCCCTAAAGTTGTACACAGGGTTCAAAGCTACACTCGGGAGTTGTTGCTGCTGTCCTGACCTGAAACATGCATATACCAATTTCGCGAGAGTCGTCAATAATAGGACACCGGCATGCTAGTTGGAATAATGTAACTGGGCGAGGAAGACAGGATTTTTGCGGTGTGAACAGGATTAATGCACAGTGCGTTCTTCTTTTCTTGGTGTTCTTAAGGGGGCACTAGGTATACACCTGGCATTCGCCAGAGCGTTATTTTGTACTCCTAGTATCCCCAATGGTACAGCACTCCAACTTCCGTGCTATCATCTCGGCTGATATCAAAGCTTTTAGAACAGTGTTTTACACTATGAAAGACCTCAGAATGAAACATAAATGTTAACGCACATTCTGAAGAATTCCTAAATGATTTCCTGGCGTAAATAGTTAGCTAAAGGGGAAACAATTTCAGTCAAAAACTGATTTCTATTGCCTCGGGTAAACTGTCATTTCGCCGAAAAAGCATCTCCTAATGCAACCTAAGAAGATTCAGGCCAGCATAATAAAATGAAAAATAATTTGCCTGCTCTTCGTGCTTGCTTAAAAAATATGCAAGATGTTCGGAGGAGTAAATCGTGATTCAAAAACGTTTTTATACGCTTTATAAAAGCAATGTTTGTCAATTGCGTAACAGGATCAACGAAAATGGCTGCCTTTAATTGCACTGTTACTCGTTATCGCAATTTTTCATGCATTCTCGCGCGTGCGCAGAAAAGAAGATACCACGCCGGTGAATTTCAGGTTCATTGCAGTTTTTTTTTTGTGCTTCTCGAAACTTCTTTCACGCATGATTTCTTGCACCTATAGGCACTATTGATGTTGGTTGGGGGTCCGACAAAAAGCAACCATTCCTCTGTAGCTTTCAGTAGGTGTAGAAGAAGACGAAGGGAAGAGCTTTTCCTAGGCTGCTTCTCTGAAACCACTGCTGAGCATTTTGCAACCCCTCACCTTCTATTTTAGAATTTCTACTGTCTGACGGCGTGTGAGATAAGTTCGACTATGTCTACCGTCCACAGGACATCCGGCTCTAACTCGGCGGCTGCTTCAGCGCTCAGGTAAGAACTGATATTGTCATGTCATGATCACTGTCATTGCCTTGTCATCATTCGAGGAACGCAATGAGTTTCCAAACTTACACACTCTAACGATGCGTGATGAATAGTAACCATGTTCAGAGAAATCCGCAGCTGGCGAGTTCAGTTCAGCGCACCAAGTCGGTGCTCTTCAGCTGTGAAGAAAAGACGTAATAAGAAGATTGTAGTTCCGGCACCCGGTAAAACAGCCCGCAAGAAACACTGCCTGCGGATTGACGCCACTGGCTGATTCTGGTCACATCGCGGTACACAGCCAGTGAAACGACACTGCCTTCATTTTTACAGCTTTTTTGAAGACAGAATACAGCCCTCAAAAAGCAACCGGCCGCCGACAGAAAAACCTAACCGAGAAAACCTCTGAATGGTGCCTCAAGGCCACACACTCCCAGAGGAAACAAGCTTGATTAGTCCTGTTTTCTTTTTTTTCATTTATAAGAACAAAACAAACGTTCTCATCGATTAAAAGCTGTGCATGACACATCATTACAGCGATAGGATAAGACGGCGCTCCTGGCATTCTGTTTTTCTGGAGATTCTACGGCCTGCTGACAACGTAACCACTAGCTGGTAATATTTCAACCGGTTTTCTTCTTTCTCAGCAGGTAGCTTGCGACAATTTAAACTCATCAGAAGTTTCATTTGTGCGTGCCAAGGAAATAAAACTTATGTGTCCACGCGAAGTTAGGTGTCATTTAAGAGATAGCTTGACATAAATGAAGACTTGGAAGAAATAAAACGTGTGCTATTTTCAGCTGCGTTATTTCTTGTTGCAAAAAAACTTCAATTTTAATCTTTGACCTCTTCCTGCGAATTCGAACTTAAACGACAAAATATAAACGCCCCCGATATTTCACCCACCTTATATTTTCCTCACTTATGAGAATGCAGTAAGCTCCGAATGCAGAAAGGACTTATTATCGTCATCACCATCATCATCGCCATCCTCACTACAACAAGTGCAGAGCACACGCCTCTCCCATGTCACTCCAGTTAACCCTGCCATTTGCCTTCGCGGCCACCGTATCCCCGCAAACTTGTTAATCTGATCCGCCCAACTATAGCCTTGTGCCGCCCCCCGCTACTCCTCTCTCTTCAGGGAATCTACTGCGTTACCGTTAAAGACCAGCGCTTATCTTCCCTTCCCTTTACATGCCCTGCCCAAGCCAATTTCTTCTTGATTTCGAATAGAACGTCTCTAACCCGCGTTTATTCCCTCACCCGTTTTCCCGCTTCGTGTTTTTTAGTATTACACCTATTATGTTTCTTCTTTGGCTCGTTGCGTTGTCCTTAACTTAAGCTGAGCCCCTATCGTTAGCCTCGACGTTTCTATGCCACAGGTGAGCATCAGTAAGCTAGAGCTGTTGTATACTTTCCGTGTGAGGGATATTCGTAAACTGCATGATCAGAGCGAACCTGCTTTATCCGCTCCACTCCATTGTTATTCTTCTAGTTATTTCGGTCTTATGATCCGCATCAGCGGTATGATCCGCATCCGCAGCATCTGCCCTAAGTAGATGTATTCGCTTACCACTTATACCACCTCGCTGCCAATTTTCAACTGCGGTTCCTTTGCGACCGTGTTGAACATTAGTTTGGTTTTCTGCATAATAAATTTTAGACTCACCCTTGTGCTCTGCCTATGTAACTCATTGATCATGCTTTGCAGTTCAACTCCTGAATGACTTAGCAAGGAAGTGTCATCGGTGAATAGCACATTACTAGGTCCTCCCTATTAGCTATTACCCCCAACTGTTCTAACTCCAGGCCTCAGAACACCTTCTGTAAACAGGCAGCGAATAGCAATGGCGAGATTGTTTCTCCCTACCTGACACCCTTCCTTATTAGAATTTTATTGTGGACTTTATGGGGGACTATGGTAGCTGTGTAGTCGTTATAGATATCTTCCATTGTTTTAACATAAGACTTCTACACCCTGATTCGGCAATGCCTGCATGACTGCTGAGGTTTGCATTGAGTAATATGGATTCTTGTCATCAATGTAGGCGATGTATATGGGTTCTTTACATTCTGCGTATTCCTCTTTCACATTATTGGTAATGTGAATATGGCGTATTGCCGAGTACTCTTTACAAAAGCCTGCCTGATGATGTAATTATTGCAAGCAATGCTGTAATTGCGGTTAGTTGGTTTTTGATCTTGAGGTTGGCGCCTGATGACGATGATGGGGTTGATTGAAGTCTATGGTTGTACTGATTCTGTTAGCGATTACCGTAGCATATACCTTGTATAGGACAGACATTAAGCTGATCGGTCTGTAATTTTCCAAGCCATTGCCGACTCTTTCCTTTTGATTTAAGATAATAATACGGTCCTTCCAAGCCTCAGGTACTCTCGAGGTCATAAGGCATTGCATAAATAGGTTGGCTAATTTTCTGGTGCAATCTCCTCTTCGTCATTCAACAGATCTGCTATTACCTGACCCTCCTGCCTTTTCATATAACATAATATTACTGTACTTCCAAGCCTCTGGTACTCGCGAGGTCATAAGGCATTGCGTAAACACGGTGGCTCGCTTTCTGGTGCAATCTCCTTTTCGTCATTCAACAGATCTACTGTTACCTGACCCTCATGAGCTGCTTTTCCCTTTTCTATTGCTCCTAAGGCTTTTTTTACTTCCTCTTCTGTTAGTGGCGGTATGTCCCATTGCCGTGCTCTACTGCCTCTCGTATTAACGTTCTGATTACTTTGGCTACTGTACAGGTTTGTGTAGCAATCTTCGGCTACTCTGACTATCTGATCTATAATGCTAATATCATTGCTCTCTGTCTACTGGCCCATTTATTTGGTTTTTACCTATGCCTAATTTCTTTTTACCGCTTTCAGTCTACCTTCGTTCTTTAACAGCATGCTCGATTCCTTTCATATTGAAATGCCTTATATCGGCGACATTGCGCTTATTTATTAACTTTGAACGTTCTTCCAGTTTCATTGTCTGTAAAGTACGATGTCTTTATGCTTTGGCGTTTTTGATCAAACCTTCCGTCTTCAAAGATAGCTTACCGGTGTCCTGACCAACCGTCCTACCGCCTACTTCTACTGCGCACTCCGTAATGATAGCTGTCAGATTATAGTTCTTTGTATTAACATTAAGATCGTCTTCCACAGTTAATGCTGAATGTCTGTTTTGCAGCGATATCCTGAATTCGTCTATTTTCCCTCTTATCGCCAAATCGTGAATGGAATTCTTTTTCACTTTCTGCTTCCGTTCCCTCCTCAAGTCTAAGCTAGTTCGAGACCTTTCCATTCTGTGGTCGCTACAACGAAACTTTGCGAGGACGTCCACAGCCTGAACGATGCATGGTGGCGCGCTTAGTATGGAGTCTATTTCTTTTTTAGTCTCACTATTGAGGCTCTTCCACGTCGAATTCCTGTTTTCTCGTTTGCGGGAGAAAGGTATTCATGATCCATAAATGATACATACTTGCGAACTCAACTATTATTTACGCCCTGCTATTCCTGGAGCCTATGCCATAGTCACCTACGCCTAGTCTCCGGTCTGCTTTTTGCCTATACCTTCGCATTAATGTCGCCTATAAGTACAGTGTTCTGTGATGTTACTATCGAATTGTTCATAGAAGCTTTCAACAGTCCCGTGATCATGGATGTATGCCTTTTGGCCTGTGCCATCTTCAGCTTGCATCTCCAATTAAGCCTAAATACGATAGCTGCTACCCTGTCGTTAATACTGTAGAACTTCTTAATGTTGCCAGCTGTATCCTGATTGATGAAAAATTCCATACCTAGTTCTTGTGTGTTCACTAATCCACGATAGCACAGTAAGTGCCAACCTATTAGTTTTATATACACCTCACCTGTACTCCAAACCTCACTAATACCTATGAAACGCCGTTTAATGTCCGCTCTAGTTCCTCAAAGAGCATGCAAGGATAGCCTCACTAGATAGAGTTCTAGTGTTAAACATTCCTTTGTTTAGTTCCAAATGACAGCCTGTCCGAGCCAGTCTTAGCACCCAACGCTGCGTCACAGGTCTGACCTCCGCCTTGGTCAGTTGCTCAGCAGCTGCTGAAGAGTGAGGGCCGAGGGTCTCTTGGTTTGTTCATAGAAGGTTCAATGAAGGTCATGCAGGAAAGTGTCGAAGAGCTTAATTTTGTGAACCATATTCTTGTCACATAAACTTGAATTACTTTACGGTATGGCAGTAACCTGCGGCGTATCTAAGTTGCCTTTTTAATTCATTGAATGGCTGTTTTTGCCGTTTTCTGTGGAAGAAAGATAATAAAAAGAATACCCTCCAAGGTCATTCGCTACAGACATACAAACCCAGAAACAAAGATCAAAACCAAACCTGCTTTATCACTACTCTAGCTCCAACTGTGTGTTGTTTTCTTGGGATGAAGGACTGCATGATTGTTCGTCTCGCTAAGGATGATCACGATAAACACGTAATTCGTGCTTTGTATGCATTGTTCAAATGAATGATACCTTAGCAGAGAAATAAAACCCTTTTCTTTTTCTTTGTGCCCTAGCTGACAGCGTGGCATGGTTATATTTGGCAAGAAAAAACCGCCATATGTTCTCGGCTATCAATTTCTGGTACTCTTCAGAAATTATTTATTAGTAAGTTCAGCCTCCACAAAGCCTGACAAAGAAGCAATCGTGATGACGCCTCGCAAATGCGCAGATAGTGTCCTTGAATATGTCTTTGTACTGTGTATTTGCATGAGGATGCCAGTGCCTAGAGGTGACAAAAGTCATAATTCAACTCGCATCATTTATCACTCCCTTTTACCGTATTAATTTTTCTTTCCGGCAAAATTTTACCTTGCTTCAGGTGGCCGAAATTTACGGGCTTGAGAACATTATAAGGAAGCTTTATGTATATTATAACTCAGATCTGAAATTCGCTTCTTCGAATTAACCCCTCTTTTCGAGATTAAACTTTCAAGTTAAAACCGCTGCTGTTTCTGGAACCAAAACAGTAAACATCCTCCAAGAAAACATGGAAGTAGCATTTAGTCCCAAAATACACTAACTGTATTGGGTTGTTATGCCAGCGACCGCGGGTTTCCCTTTTTATACTTCTACTTCATAGAAGTCCGAGTATTTTTGTTCTTTTACGAGATTTGATTGCAAAACATTTTTTTTTTCGTGAGAAAAGGATGGCAATGGCCAGAAGTAGGTGGCCATTATCCCACGGCTGAGAGCTATCTGTGTGGCCCACGCGATGGCCTCTACTTTGGTTTCCAGGTCTCAGTTCGCCAACATGGCTTCCATCGCTCAAGAGAGGAACTTGTAGTAGAGTCTCTAGACGCCGCTCCTCTCTACACTCTCATATGTGATCATAATTTGCTAGTTCGCCACAGAATCTGCATTATAGTTCATAGCCGCCGGGATACATGTTTGCTAGCAGGTAAGGGTTCTTGGAAGACCGTGCCTGGAGGCGTCTGCAAGTTGTCTCTTGCGCCTCATCCAACTACTTGTCTCATTGGAGCAAAGTATGCCTTTAAGTTTTAAATGGTTAGTAATTCATGGTGAGTGAACAGCGCAACAAAAGCGGGACGAAGGCAAGACAAGCGCTTGTCTTGCCTTTGTGCCGCCTTTGTTGCGCTCTTCACCTACCATGAATGCTTACCAACTCGTACAAATCTCAGCTTTGCTCAATTATTAGTAATGTCATGAAAGGATGCCAGGTCGTCATTAGAGACACCAGTTGCAACGGGCGCGCCTACTGCTGGGCTGACCGAACCTCTTGCATTACTGTGAGCTCCCCAGTTTTCTGGTTTTCCCGAGTAAGCCATGGGCAATATCAATTCAATTTTCCTTGCTAGTTGACTGGCCTGTCTGATGTTGTACACCGTTGACTGAGAGATACTACCCCTCGCAGAGTTATATGGTTAGTTTGGAATCGATGATTATTCTGTCAGCGTCTGTGTTAGTTATGAGCTGTTGCTCAAGCTCTACCCCGAGTGGTCGTGTTAGTGAAGTCTTTTATAGTTGAAGAAATACGCAGTGCATGTCAGAAGTCAATGCAAATGTGAATCCAAACCAAGCTACGAGACGTAGAGCTGAAAGAAAGGAAGAGAATGAAAAAGAAGCACAGTGACAGACTTCAGCCCAACAGAGAGAAAGAAGAACGAGAAGAGAGAATCCAAGGAGAGAAAGAAGAGCGAAAAGAAGTTGATGATTTTTTTTTCCTGGCACCAGCATGGCATTGGTTAATGACGGCCATGGCACAAGATATTTTTAGCTATTCAAATAGGGCTCAGATACGCATTTTCAAACAGTTCGCAAAGGAGACCAAAGCACCAGGCCAAGGGAATGGTACCTAAGTGTATCACTTGTGGGTACCCAGCGGCACTGAGGATCGAATACCGCATTTCCTTCATAGGAGGTAGCTGTTCAAATGGGAAGGCCACTAATTATTCATTTTCTGCAATGTGTCTTTTGTGAGTATGTACGACGGCTTTTTCGCACGGAAAGAAGGAGCAGAGCTAGCTTGGTTTATGGTTTATGAGGGTTTAATGTCTCAAAGCGACTCCGGCTATAGGGGACGCCTTGGTGGAGAGCTCCGGAAATTTTGACCACCTGTAGTTCTTTTAACGTGCCCTGACATCGCACTGTACGCGGGATTATAAAATATCGCCTGCTTTGAAATTCGATAGCCGCGGCCGAAATTCAACCCACGCCGCGAGCAGCCGAGCACCATAACCACTCAGCAATGCGGTGGCTACACCGGAGTTACTGCTTAAGTGCGACTTCAATATAAAAATACACGTTCAAATCTTAGCAAGAAGAACTTTCGAACTTCGCTTGCACTACACGGTTACTACTAAGCCTGACATCCTGAAGAGACGACATTCGACAACTAGGGCGTTTACCACTAATGTAAGAGTGAAAACGCTATAAAGCGGTTGTTGCGAGAGATAATTGTTAAAAATATTTGCAATACTCTGCGCACTCAAACCAGTAGTTTTGGAATAATGAACGTTGCAATATATACACCCAGTAGAATCCTCTCGTGTGTCGCGCGGCATTGCCTTTGTTTTAAGCCACACAAAAAAAATTGCAAAACGTGGAGGAAGGTTTGGGTAAAGGTGCCTTCAGTTAGTCATTTTTCAGCGACGTTGTTTCATTTTCTGTTCAGAAAAGGAACAGCGTTTTTTTTTCATTTCACATTTGTGCCAAAACGGCATATATAACTCTTTAGTTTCATCGTTGTTTGCATCGTCTAATATTAATCCGCATTTTCTTTCACAGCACCCATTCCACTTTGGAGCCTGAATTCTCGCTGCAGTAAGTACATGGACCCCTTAAAGTCTTTCTCAAACTCCTCTTTGAACTGCGTTGAGACTATGCAGGAGAATTGATTTTACCCTTTGACTGAAGGTCATTCAAATTGCAGTAATATGTTATCGTGTAACTGCACTCAAACGGATGGTTGAGATCACGTAAACATTGAGTATAACGTGATAATGTTATAGAAATGTTTCTGAAATAAGCCTGGGCTTGCTGTGCAAAGCTTATGGCCACAATGACGGTACGGGTTCCAATATTGGCCACCTTTGAGCAATTGACGCTGTCTGCGCAATGTAAATTGGGTTAATGCGAATAAGCCGCATCTAATAATGCGACACACATGGGCTGAGACCATGTGTTGAAGCCGCATCGGGTCATCAGTCCTTTAAAAAAATAATGTTTAAGGGGGCAGAGTTCCTGAAGGAATAGCTGCCCCTGTTCGCTTAGAGAGGGAGACACGTCCCGGATGCTCTCTTTCAAAATACACCTGCAAATACTAAATCCCCGGTGTCCGCTTGTTGTTTTTGGCGTCAGAGCTACCACCCTACACAGCGAAACCATTTTCTGCGGCTTATTTTGTCTTCAGTTTCAGTATTATGGCAAAGCCTGTTGTCAAGCTGGACGGCCGGACTTTAAGAGTAGCAGAGGGTTTTTAAAGGCTGCTAGAAACTAGTTTATTTATAGGAAAGTCACAGCTTCTGGAAAAGCGTACACTTACGCGCATGTGACGCTATGTGATTTCGAAGTAATAGTTTCTTTAAATCCTCTGTGCGCCTAATTTAAAATCGAAAATACGTCGCCAGAAAAGTGTTCTAAGCTACAAAACTCGGATGTGGTACATCGCACTTGCATGCCGTTTTTTTACGTCCGCTAAGCTTTACACATACCGAGAGCTCAATTCGGTCATTTGGCCTTCAATCGCGCAGTGCAACCGAGGAGCTCGAGACAAATCTCTACCGGGAGAAGGCCAGTACGCACTGGTCGAAGATGTGCGCCTCATGCATTGTTATTTCGGTCTTTGTTATAGCCGCAGTTGGAGTGACCAACTTCAATAATAAGCTGGTACGTGAATTGTAAATCCAATTTCCACGGTGAAAACACGTTTTTAAGACAATGCTGAACGACCAGAGTGAGTGAGATATTTAACAAAACTGCGGAATATAGCTTCTAGTACACGAAGAAATAGAAATGTCGAAAATAAATCAAAAACAGAGTATATCCAAATTCATACCAAATGCTTCCAGCTGCGTTTTCGTTAGAACTACTGGCCCGTTTTGACTGGATTGAATGCACCTGCACAATTGCTCCTTTTTCCTGGAATGTGATGACCCACCCAGATCTTGCTCTTGCTCATGAACAGCTATCTCCTTCAGACAACAACTGCGTCATCACCGGATGTAAAAATGTCTTGTTATGGGTAGTTGTCATTTTGTCCTCGTGTTATAACACGAGGACATTTTGTCCTCGTGTTATAGCGTGGTGCAAATAAAATGCGTCAACTAGGCGATCAAAAAATTTTTCGCTACAAATACATTGCTGGAATTAGCATGTGTAGCCTAGAGTTTATTATGCTCTTTCTTGCTTTTCTTTGATCAGCATGCCTCCGCAATCAACTAAAATATCACAACCTTATTACTAGGTAACAGTGATATGGTGCCTGGATCGTCCCTCGGCTTCAACCTCAGTATCCGACCTATCAAAGATGAATGACTAAAAAAACTTATCGAAGATATTGGAGTAACGTGATCTGCGTTTATTGTGGTGGGTTGTAACATGCTCAGCGGACTCTGTAAAAATTTTCACAGCTAAAAATTTGTTTCAATCCCGATGTACTAGCCGGGGGAGGGGGGGAGTGTTTATAGTTAGGTTTTATTCCTACTTTGAAACAGGCATGCGCCTAATAGACAAAGACAAAAGCATTGAGAAGAGAGAGGATAGGACACATGGGTGCCCATGTCCTGTACTCTGTCTTCTCTATTTCCTCTGTCTTCGCCTATTAAGCACGCGCTTAAATCAACGATCGTGAACTGACTATCCCCAAAAAAAATGCTTGCTTCATTGTTGCCATTCCCAACACAAATACCACTTACCTGATTGAGCCTCATTTGGGAAATTCATTTTTACCCCTGCCAGGTCGTTTTTCTGTTCAGTGTTTATTTGCCAAACGGTAAAGTGCCTCTTTCGTCTTTCGTGAAATGAATGGCAAACTTCCTTTTCCTCTTGTTACAAGCATAACATTACCTACCCAGTGCCGCCCATTTTCTGCAAGTTGTTGAACTGGTGTGCACATTCTCTTCATTAGCTTTAATAGTTTTTATCTTACTGACCTTCCTTATGCTTTCTACGCAATTCTTCACTCCTCATGGCGAGTAGATCAGTTCTCCCTGTTTCAACTTTCAGCGAACTGCAGGAAACCAACTTCTAACGAATTACCTATACCAAGTTGTCGCCGGCATCTTGGTAATGCTACTGCAAAAGAAATAATTGCCTCATTATCACGCTATCATTGCATTTATATAATGGTTTCGCCCGGAATCTTATGTCGCGTGTATGCGCTTTCTTAGAGCGAACCCCTTAAGATTGCAGGGAGTACGATAGGGCTAAAGGTATCTCCGCCAAAACATGAACTCCCATAAAGCTGAGCGCTTGTTGGGGTGGCAGAAAAATTGAACGAGGTGAGTATCTTACGTTATACCTCTTCATCGAACATTAATGTTTGCCTCCACGCATGGGATCTTGTTTTCCAGAAACGGCACTCCAATGAGTTCCATCCACTACCCCTGGAGGGGCCATTCGGCCGTCCCGAGACTATGGAGCCGCCTACACCACAGGTGAATTGCTAGGCTTCATAGGTGGAGAAGAACCTCTAAATGTTGTTTTTTGCACAATGCCAATAATTACCTCCAAGGAGCATGAAGATATTCCTCATAAGCACAGCATGACTTCCTCTGGCCGTCAGAAATAGTCGTTGAGGGCGCAGGAAAGGCCTTCTCGTAAGTGCGGTTCTGAAGTGCATCGGAAGCATAAGCCATTAACATCAACTCTGACCGCATCTTCTCCCCGCGCACTTTCTTCAGTTTCTTATATTTATCGAATGAAAATGCTTCAATTTAATTACACGCCAATCGCTCTTCGTGGTGGATAGATGGCGTTAGATTGTGTTCAGAAAATCTAGGTATATAATTAAGGTAGAAACAGAACGATACACTATTATGTGTGGAGGCTGTCAACTATCGGCTATGAATGCTTGCCAATTCATGTTTTACCGTTCATTAGTGCACTCACGCCTCACAACTGCCAATATTGTATAAGAACGAAACCAACTTGTTTTGAAGTGTGATTTTCAGTTCAGTTCAGTTCAGTTTATTTACCTTAAAGGACCCCTTGTATAGGGGGTATTACATAAGGGGTCGGATTTTAATGAAATGAGCAAACAAAACAGCGAATATTATTTAGCACTGAAGGTGATCGGTTACATGTTCTTGAAAAGTAGAGGATGAAGCGATGTTGACGATGTCACGGGGTAGGCCGTTCCAGTCCGTTGCTGCTCGAAAGAAAAATGAAGCAGAAAAGGTGGCAGTATGCGATGGCGGCCGGGCAACTTGTAGGGGATGACTGGTGCGGTGAGATATGCGTGCGGCAGTTGTGATATACGGTGACCGATTGAGGAAAGAATGAAATAATTTGTGATAAAGGGTGAGACTTGAAATGCGACGACGGAACGAAAGGGGCGGTAGTCCTAATAATGCTTTCAATGAAGAAATGCTGACGTCATATGAGTATGAAGAGTGGATGAATCGAGTGGCACGGTTTTGTACAGCTTCTAATGCATTAATTAAATAAGTTTGGTGCGGGCTCTATATGGCAGAGGCATACTCTAATTTTGGTCTGATGAGCGATTTATATGCGAGTAATTTTACGTGTTGAGGGGCAAGGCGGAGATGGCGCTTGAGAAAACCAAGTGTTTTATTCGATGCTGAAATGATGTTGCCAATATGGGTGCGCCATGATAAATCATAAAACAAGGTGACTCCTAGATACTTATAAGATGATACTGAATCAATCGAGGTGTTAGAAATGGAATATTGGAAGCGATGCGGGCTATGGCGACGAGAGAAGGATAAGAGTTTGCATTTATTAGGATTTAGGGACATGAGCCAGTTGTTACACCAATTAAGTACGCTGTTATGATCGGTTTGAAGACAAAGTTGATCACGAGAGTTATTAATAGTGCGGGAAATAACACAGTCGTCAGCAAACATTCGAATACTACAGGAAACGTGGTCAGGTAAATCGTTAATATATATTAAAAAGAGTAATGGACCGAGTACAGATCCTTGCGGAACGCGCGAAGTAACCGGGAGGCTGTTAGACAGGTAGCCGTTAGCAAACACTGATTGAGAACGATTAGTGAGAAACTGCTCAATCCACTGTAGCATGTTAGGATGTAAGTTCAGCTGTGCAAGTTTTACTAGTAAACGACGGTGGGGAATTTTATCAAAAGCTTTCGCAAAATCTAGAAATATGGCATCAGTCTGTTTGTTACGGTCAAGATTAGTGTGCAAGTCGTGAAGGAACAACGCTAATTGGGTTTCACAAGAGAGGCCCTTACGAAACCCATGTTGTGAAGAATGGAAGAAATAATTTGAGTCTAAGAAATTTATAATTTGAGAGTAGATGACACGTTCCATGATTTTGCAGGGTACGCTAGTTAGTGAAATGGGGCGATAATTCATGGGGGAGTCTCTGTTACCTGATTTGTGGACTGGAACGACCTTCCCCGTTTTCCAGTCATCTGGAATGATCCCTGAAGAGAGCGATTGCGAAAAGATCAAAGATAAGTAGGCTGCACATGATGATTTCACATTTTTAAGCAGTTTTGTATTAATCATGTCCATACCAGATGATGATGAGAGTTTCATGTTATCAATTATGGAAGCGATACCATCTGAGAAGAATGTGATAGCTGGCATGATGGCTTCTGTGCTGAGCGATGGTAACTGTGAAGGCATGTCAAATTCCCTCGTGAAAACAGATACAAAGGCGTTATTAAATATTTCTGCGCATTCATGGTCAGTAACCGCTTCGTGCAAGTCGTTAGTCAGTGTAATATCATGAGTGTGCTTAGGATTTAAAACCTGCCAGAATCGTCTAGGATTGCTGATTAGTAGCTTCGGTAAGTCAGTGTGATAAAATGAGCGCCTGGCGCTACGAACTGCAAGTAAGTATGATTTCTCAGATGCAAGGTATTTTTCCCAAGTGGCTTGATTATCAGTGTGTTTGGCTGTACGAAACAGGCGTTTCTTCTTGTTTTCTAGACGTTTTAGATGCTTAGTAAACCATGGTTTATTGCGGTTATTTTGGAAAGATACCCTGGGGATAAACATATTACAGAGCATATTTAACTTATTTTTGAATATCAACCAGTTTTCGTGAACAGAGTGAGTGTCGAATGTGGATTGGTACTCTGAAAAATACATGTTAACGTCTTCAGTTATTGCATCGTAATTCCCTTTATCGTAAAGATTTATCGTTTTTCTGGATGGGTGCTTCTGAGCTGGGGTAAATGAAAATAGAGCATGTAAGATTTTATGGTCGCTGATTTCTGGAAGATAACTAATGGATGATAGGTACTCAGGGCTATTAGTTAGTATTAGGTCAAGGGTGTTTGCGGTTGCATGCGTGGTGCGAGTAGGTTCCGAGACTAACTGTGCGAGGTTAAAATTTAAACAGACATCAAAGAAGTTCTTGGTCTCTGTATTGCATGTTAATGAGGAAGTGCCTAAACTCTGCCAATCAATGTCCGGATAATTGAAGTCCCCGAAAAGGAGAATGCGCGCATTTGGGTATTTAACAACAGGATGATTTATAGTATCATTCAGATGTCGACAGAAGTTTGGATTTGACTGCGGGGGCCTATAACAAACGCCGAGAAGTACTGTTACAGGGGGAGTGCGAATAATTAGCCATAATGATTCCATATCAGATGTGACGTGTGCAATAGAGCATGATATATCTCGGTGAATTGCAACAAGAACACCCCCCCCCCCCCCCCGTGAGTTTTTTCGATCGTTTGGTAGACGTTGAATTCTGGTAAGTCAGTTAAAACTTCAGCGTCGGACACGTTACGGTTTAACCAAGTTTCAGTTAGTATAAGTATATTGCTCCTGGATGACGAAATTACATTGGATATGAGTTCACGCTTTGGGAGGAAGCTGCGGATGTTAGTGAATATCACGAAAAACGAGAGAACATTTGAGGGTGTCGCACGCTGGCGTATTATTGGTGTAGGGTGAAGGGACGATTGCTACGCGAGTTGCTTGACGGTGGTAGATGAAGTGTCAAAAATATAGCGGTTCAAGCCGATGTGAAGTGTTTTAAATCGCAAGGAAAATTTGGCAGACCTGGCTTTAGCAAATGCAACGAGTTGTTTTCGCGCGTGACGAACGGCATGCGAGAAGTCCTCTCCAACACTATAAACCGTGTCTTTCAAATTTCGCCCATTTGATAGGAGGGATTTTTTAGTTTTGCTACTTGTGAATTTCACGATTATGGGACAATTTTTATCTTGTGAGTGACGACCGAGGCGATGAGCTCTTTCTATTTCGTGAGGTTCCACAGTTATTTGAAGGTTATTACGGCAAACATCAATGATTAGTTTTTCAGATTCTGCCCACGTTTCGCTATCAGTAGTGTCAGGGATACCATAGAAGATGAGATTGTTACGGCGTGACCTGTTTTCAGCGTCCTCTATGCGGGTTTCTAGTTCCTGGATTATACGCGCCAGGTTGCTTGTGTCAGCCTGTATCTTTTCAATGTCGTTTCGAAGGGGAAGTAGTGCTTGGTAGTGTGTTTCCAGGTCGGCCATACGATTGCTTAAATCAGTTATGGTTTTATCCGTAGTAGTGAGCTGTGATTTCAGACCTTGTACTTCGGCTATTAGTTGGGTTTGGCCTGCGGTTAGTTTCCGGAGTTCCGCGAGTGCTGCACTGCTGTCGTTAGGACCAGGGTTAGTTTCGATATCTCCTGATAACAATAGCAAAGAATGAACAACAGTGACACACTCGGCGGCAATGGCAACACAGCACTGTGTGCTCGGGAACTGCACCAGAATATAATTGCTTGATCTTTTGGCAAATAAGGAATATGATTTGATTTACTAACCTGCATCGCAAAGATCAGCGGATTAGATGGCTGCGCTGAGGTGCAGTCACCTCAGTCACCTACGCAGTCACCTACGAATCGCATGCTGTATATCATCATATGGAGTTGACTTCAGCGTTCCTCGTAGCAGCTTCTGCAGCTTTAGCATGCAGAAAGCATTTAGTGCCTCATTTTGTTCTCTATCTGAACCACGTCGCAGACACCGGAGCAGAACACGACGAAATCACAGTCCACTGTAAGGTCGCCGACCACCGTTGCTGAAGCGACCGAAGCCTTCACGGAACCACCAGAGAACTACGACGCTCCGTGGGTCGCCGACGAGCCGGGCAGTGCCGCCGAGTGCAATAGCTCGCAATGCCATCGTCTCAGGGATTGGTTCGAGAACACGGTGGCCGCTCAGGCGGACCCCTGCAGGGAGAGGAACATTTTCGTCTGCGATGGCTCCATCCCTTTCGCCGCTTCGGAAGCGGCTTCACCGAAGGTCTGTCATGCTTGTTTTTCGCGAAAGGCTTGAAGGAATCGAGCGCATAAATGTCCACTTTACAATTATGAACTGCGCTCAGCAAGTTAAATGCTGTTGCAGCAGCACAGGGGAAGAACATTCATTAAGTGAGCAACCAGAACGCATTCAGGGACGAACTATTTTTGACAAACGGGTTGGCATGGGAGGGAGAGGTTTCTAATTTTTGGAGTTTTTCTAGGGAAAGCGAAGTCTACAGGAACACATCGCAGTCTTCTAGGCAAATTATTACGCAATGTTAATGGATAACATATCTACTCATATAAACAAAATTAAAGTTATTTTGAAACATTCGTGTTATATGTATCTTTATATATAATCACTCTGCAGAATATAGACCTTTTAAAAACGGTCTAAGTTGGAAGCCTGGCTAATAAAAACACTCTCTGGCCGGAGTGGAACCGTACCTAAACGTAAAATCAGCAGGTGCTCAAAGCTGAAAAGGCTTCTGGTGTTCATTCTTTAGCGGTTCGCTAATGACATTCCCCCAATAAGTAATTCAAGCGACGAAATTCAATTGACTTTGGCAAAGCATATCAGTAGGAGAAAAATTAATCTGCAGGAAACTAAGCTATTCATCAAGAATCTTGGCAGGAAACAGGACTTCTCGTTTGGTATTAGGCGCTGGAACTGGCAAGAGAATATATCTGCTTAGGACGGGCATGAATCCGTGATCCGGACCAGGAGAGTGAAATCGCTGGTCGAAAAAGAATGAGGTGAAGAGCAATTGGTAATTACTCTGAAGTTATTAAATTAAACCAGCCATAAAGACCCACATTGGAAAACTGAGAGAAGAATGCACCAACCAGCCCATAGAATAAACTTTGCACATCTCCAAACAAAAACTTTAACCTGAAAGCTAACGTTTCGAAGCCGGCTCGGCTCCTTCATAAGGGGTGACTCAAGGCTCTAGTTTGCGGCAGTGGTTTCGCTACGGGCGAAATTATCTCCCGAATTCTGAGAAAAGGGGGCCTCCAGGTTGCGCACAAGGGCACAAACACTGTTCCTCTTGCCTACCTGTTCCCAAAGACCGGCCACGGAGCGAAAGAGCCCAAGGCATTATCTACAAATTTCCTTGCACCGACTGCGATGCAAGCTACATTGGCGAAACCAAAAATCTCAAGGAATTCGGCCACCTAAAAATACATCCGCCACTTCGCAAGAGAAAGTAATCCTGTAGCCGCACATTCTGAAGACTCAGACCACAGAATCAACTTCGACGAAACTAGCAGCCTCGGAACCGAGACAAATTACCACAAAAACGTCCTACTGGAATCCTGGCACACCCAAACTGCACCGAACATCAACCACACAAAAGTAAACCTGCCCTCAGTATATGGCCAGGGACTTCGCTCTGCAACTTAAATAACTAAAGTCGCCATTGATCACCTCCCCTACAGTGCGACAACGTGACTCACAGCCTTACCTCCATCACCCCCTCTCTCCCTCGCATTTCGCATCACAGCTTTCATTCTTTTGACCTTCTCCTCCCCTCCGTGCTTACTTATTGACGCTAGCTGCTGCCCCCAGTCACCCCTGATGAAGGAGCCAAACCGACTTCGAGACGTTTGGTTTAAAATTAGAGTTTTGCTTGGAGATGCGCAGAGTTTATTATAAGACTTCAAACCCGCCCATACAGGCAAATCTGTCAGAATGTTTTTGTTTTGCACCAAACAACCCAACAACGTGTTTTATTCTGAGCTCACGAATGTAATTTAACAATATCCGTGAAGAGAAAGATATATAGTAGCTTTATTTTTTGGTGGTACTAATCTATGGAGGCAGAGACATGGCGGATAACGAGAAGGGTTCATGATAAATTGAAAAAAAAAACGGAGCGAGCCATGCAAAGTAATGTGACAGGTCCAACGTTTGGAGACAGGAATAGAGTAGACTGGGTCTGAAGAGGATTGTCACCTAATCTTATCCTAGTCCAAAATCGAGAAGAGGAAATGAGTGCGGGCAGCCCAATGCGAAGGCAAGATAACCTATGGTCTCTTAATGTAACGGAACAGATTTCAAGGGAGGGCAGGCGGAGCCAGGGCTGAGCCAAAGTCAGGAGGTCGACAAAGTTAGACTGCGGGGACCACCCGTCAACAGCTGGCACTTGAGACCTAAATGGGACAGGGCTTTCTTCTGCTAAAAGCATAGTCAGCTTCGAGACAAAGGCAGATGCATCAGCCTCATTAAATGCACAGCAGTATGATCGGCCGAAAGACACAAAAAGGGTATTCACCACATTTAGACACGTATTTTTCCCTTCCAGAAGGCCGCCACAAAAACACTTCACCGCAGCGATGCTGTAAGGCGGTGCCGCTGAGCCAGCTGTTAGCGAAGATGCTGCTAGCACGTTTTCAATGGCATTGTGTCAAACCTGTTCATCTCGAAATTAGCTTGATATTCTTTGATGTTCTCATAAAAAAAACACTAATCGGCACCTGGAACGCGTCGCCGAGGCTCTAGCCCGTTTGTTGGATGCGCTGCATCACTTCGCGTACCGAAAGGAAACGAATGCGTTCTTTATGGCAAGCGTGACACTTTTGAGTAGACGTTGAGATCTGAGTTCAGACATTTAGTCGGATGCTCAGCGTGAGACTCTAAAACGAGAGTGAGTCATTGACTACGCCTGTGTTCTGAGGAGCGATGAGAGCCACTTACATCACAATATGCCAGGGAACTAAAAGAGCGCAAGCAGCCAATACAAACACCAATGATATCAGAAATGCTGATAATAACAATAATTTTATAATGAAGAGCGGATCATAACGAGCAGCTCTTTCCATTCCCTTGTCTGCTGACCAATAATAAAACACAGACGAGAGCTTGCTGCCAAATATTTTATTTCGAACAAAACGTTTCAATACGCAACAAAACTGAGTGGGAAATTAGGGTATGTTTGCGCGATCATCGAAAGCAGTCTAGTTTTCACAAAGAATAAAAATCTTACTGAAGAGGGGAGAAATGTAATTAAAGGTTGCTCTGCAGAGGGCGGTAACTGATATATAGCAAGGAAAAGAAGATAAAAATGTCATAAAATTTTGAGAGTCGGTACAAATAAACACTGGAAAACGACGCACAAGTAGTTTTACTTGTACATAGCTCGGCATATCCTGCCATGCGATAAAACCAGACCGTTCGCCAACAGCCGTGTATATCCGGCGCTGTTATAGCTGGCACAGTTTTATGACTGATTGTGTTACCGCCAAATGGTTTGCCCGCACACAGCTGCATGCTGACACTGCGGGATACGGGGTCAATTTTTCCTCTTTTTGTCTTGCCATTCGCCACGAGGTGAAACAAATAAGAGCTCACCTAGCCGCGTACAAAGCGCGTTATCTGATGCCGAGTGGTATTTTCTGAGTTACTTCATACTATGGAGGTTTAGGATGCAATTTTATTAAGTGCTTACGGATGGTTCGTGGACCTTTCTGAGCGAGACTTCATGTGGAAATTTTATGAGCACCTACTTTTCGTTCCCTTGATTTGAATACTCACAAAGTGATAAATCGATAAATTCCATGACATCAAGCAGAGGTTGGCCAGAAATGATATCTACCCATGCACAAGGCTCATGACAAACAATTAAACTGCTTTTAGCTACCATGAAGTGCAGAGCTGATATCCAAGTCACGAACGAGAAAGAGAAGAACGGAAAGATATGCTTCATGGCGATTCTAATCATAGTCCAATGGCACGTTTAGAGCTGAAATTATAATTTGGACCGAGTCCAAACTCTTAAAGAAAACTGCACCGAGAATGCGGGAACAATGAAGAGTCTTCGAACGCATTCAAGCCGCGCTCGTTTCTTCATTCAGGAAAAACTTTGTTTCATGTATTTGTCTTCAATGCCTCAAGAAGCCTCGATCAAAAACCTCGCCGATGCGCCCCGTCTCGACCCTTGCTTACCACACGTACCACAACCCTGCGAGCGGCTGCAGCCGCGCTAGATTTATTCGCAAGCAAGCAGGGATCTCAATCTCTGAAGCCATATCATACAAGGAATTTGCGACGAGCACTTCTATTTCCAGTGGCTGCCCCAACGTGATGTGTAGCTTTGAATATTCAAAAATAGCGTGTTGACATCATCCGTGACATAAGTAAGAAAGATACAGAATCGCTGAAGAACAAAATATAATAGGCCGCAAGGCTAAGCAGCACTGCCTTGGCGCTGCCTTTGATTCCTGGCAATGCAGATGCACAAGTATATCGTACTGTTTACAAAAACTTTGCATGTTATTTGATCAAACTGGCTTGAAGATTGGGGTTAAGGTAAGCTGCCTATCGTTTCGCAATTTTAAAACTTCAAAATTTCAACATCTTGAGTCTTACGCCCCGAAGCGGCACGTAGGCCCTGAAGAACGCAACAGTGGAGGGCGTCGGTGCATTTTAGAGCGCCTGTGAGTTTTTCAACATATGCTGACGTCGCACAGCAGACAAGTGGTATTTGCGTTTCGCCTCCACCTTAAGACGGCTGCCGCGACCAGGCAGCGATCCGGCAACAATTATAACAGTAGCCGAACGCCTTGTCCAATGAGACATCGCGGCGAGTGCCAGTTGGTTTGGTCGCTTCGGCACCAATAAAGTGCTCGATAAGATCGATACTAAAAGCTTCGCACCATTAGCAGTGCGAGGCAAATGCTTCGCGCAAAACAAATTCAGCTGAGGATCTTGTAAAGGATCATATGCCTAATCGACCTACCCAATTTACTTCTGCTTAAAGGCGAGAAAATTAACTAAAACAACAAACCAGAGCAACAAGAGAATGAAACATGCAAAACCAAAACAAGTGGCGAATGAACGGGGTTTTTGGATATTCTTGCTTACGCAGCCTTCATTTCTGACATGGTTACTCGCGAAACTATTCTCTAGCTTCCTGTATTTCTCCCTGAATTTTGCTGAATTTTGAAATGCGGGTTCCGAGGACGTAAAAAGTTCCAGTCCTGTTAAGATTGAATGTCGCGACCTAAATCCACAGGGGACCGAAAGCGCATACTTGATCATGGAAACAAGACCACTTATCACGAACAGCGTCACTCTAAAAGGTACTCAACACGCTTGAATAAATTTCAACATCGTGCTATAGATTGGCTCTCACCTGCAAATGGGCACTGCTGTGATGGGCATTAATTAAAGCGTCATTGCAGTTGGCAAATAATGGCATCCGTTGATGTTATCGCGTAGAACTTGATTATTTCATTTCTCCTGCATGACAACTGGCCTAGCACAGCACTGTGCCACGCAGTTACATCTACTTATGCGTTCCATTTTGATGACTACAGCTCTGCAGCCGAGCAGTGAAAATCTGAGAAACGTATTCATTCCAGGTTGGTAGCAGAAAACAAAGGCCGCCTAGTTCTTACCCTGCTCCTGCGGTTGACAATGCGGCGGCCATCAAAGCGGGTAACCCCCTTCCGGCAAAACATCTCGCCGAACTTGCCGATTCCTGCACGCATTACGCAGCGAATCCGCGAGAGGGCGTGGACGATGTCCTCGCCTTCCTGTCTCACATGAATCTAGACTTGCGAAGGATGAAGAAGGACACGACGAAGCATCCAGTTGCGCAAATGATGGAGCTGTCGCTGGAATATGGTATCGACGCACTGGTGGCCTTCTCTCGGGAGTACGATGTCACTGGGAATGTCTCAACGTGCTTCAGTCTCCAGGTGAGATCCAAACTTATAAATTCGTGCCAATAGAGGGATACTTAAAAAATTAAGCAGGGCACTTAAGTGTAATTGCCTGTTTTCAATTCGAAAGCGATCTCATCGCGAGCGCTCTTGCGGCGTTAATTAAATAATATTTTTCTTCTATTTACACATCAAATCCTTAGCATAAAGTATAAGGAAACGCATGCATTAAGCTCTTCATTATTCGTCAAAAATCAGTGCGGTTTCGTGGTCTGTAGGTTCCTTTCTTGCCTCACAGTCTGACGGCCCTTGGTTCCATTCCCCAGAACTTCGAGATAAATTTTCTCTCTTTTTTCTGTAGACGTCATTGCCTTATGGTCTACTTCGAATCTCTATGGAGGCGATGGTGACGTCACTCTAAGTTTTTAGATCACTTCTGCTGGTCAACGCCGGCGGGTGCTGTTGCCTATTAGCCGTATAATGCTTACGCATTAAAATCAGAGTGCTCCATCTTTATCCACATTAGCGCTTGTATGTGTGTAAGACGTTCGTCTGCCTTACGACATCACTGAAAGTAGAGGCGCCGGCCTTAGGGCAGCAGAGGCAGCCATGTTTTCATTGCTCTGTTCTCTGGCTGTACCGCGAGGAGTTTCGTTTCGTATTGTGGTGATGAAAAAGCCAATTGTTGCATTTGATTTTATAGCGGTGGTAAGCTCCCGTTCCTGGCTTTAGCGACGATGGCGTCGTCGTCTCATGTGTGAGGGACATAAGAAAAGGTGTGAAGATGACGACGCACCTGCAGAGAGTGGACGCACTAGGAAGGAGAAAAGATAGAGGGGAGACAGTCAGAATATACGAAGAGAGGTTAGTAGAGCGCGAGGAGCGAGTTCCAGCGCAAACCTCGCTTGTAGGCCACGGGGCTACGCGACGCTTCTGATTATGTGAACTCCGTTTGCCATTGTTTACAGCTGAAATAAATTAAGCGGACGTTATTACAGTAGCTGAAAGGAAGTTCGTGGGAAGGAACGGAAACAGACAGGATGATGTAGCCCATGTATGCCGCTTCTGTGCGGGTCAGATGAATAGATGATAGAGCATAACTGTTTAGACATTTCTTGGTGACGATAAAAAAATTATCATGGCTCATCACACCCGGTATGATCAAATACATTTTGCACTAACGACGTACCCCGCGTAAATTACTCCAATGCGACGTTCAAGCTTTGTCTCTTTGGAGTCTGGCTGATTTATTAATTTCCTAAGGGTGTTTTCAACGCTTCAAAAAACTACCTGGATAAGTTTTGCGTTTCAAGGTGGTGTAAGGGGCAGACGGAGAGTCTGCCTTAGTCAGCTTCACTTCATTAAAAAAGTGATCATTTAAAGTTCAGAGTCAGATTCATTAAAAAAGTGACTTATTGTAAAGAACGTAATGGCATCAATCATAACAATTATACACAAGTCTATATGCACCTAATCCTATAGCAGTGCTAGTGATTTGGGATTGTTTGCAAGCAATACAGTCTCTGACCACATTTTACAGCTCTCTAAATTCGGAAAATGACACTGCAGCCTCACCCGTGGAAATATAATCACAGGAAATGACTCGGCGCGAAGCAAGGGAAGCTTTAGCGAATGTGACAGCTTTCTAGGGGGACTAGTTGCGCAGTTTAGTCGTGCATTGTAACTGTCTTGAATTCTGACAAGGACTTGTGGAACTCCTTGGACACTTCAGCAGCCGCAAGTTCGTTTAGGCAAGATATTTATTTTTCGACAGAGTAATTGTAGGCTGCAGTGCGTTCGGAAGTAGTTTAATATTGTTAAGAGCAGCTAAACGAAATTATAAAAAAGCATATCATCAATTGTTCAACCTAGGAGAGTGTGAGGCCGAAAACCGGAGCTTCGCAAACACAAAAAAATATTTGGTTATCACAAAATAAAAGGCGTCGTAACACTTACTTCTCGATGGACACCTCAACCGCGCCGTGAGTGAAGGGAGGAAGGAGGGAGTTAAAGATGTAGGAAAGAAACAGGTGCCGTAGTGGAGGGCTCCGAAATAATTTCGACCACCTGGGGATCCTGAATGTGCACTGACATCGCACTGTGTATGGGCGCCTTTCGCGTTTCGCCTCCATCAAAACGCGGCCTCCACGGTCGGGTTCAAACCCGGATACTCTATCCTAGTAGCCTTGCGCTCTAGCCTACTGGCACAAATTGCTGCTGAAACATTGTATCAATAATAGCTTCTTAACTTGCATTAGCGTCGTTAGTCTCCTTCATTGGCAATCTAAGACAACTAATGCGCAAAAACACTGCTGCAATATTTTCTGCAATGTTGTGTTCACATTTTACGCATGCACAAAAGTGCTGCAATATTTGTCGCAGTGTTCTGCAACCTAAATATTACTTAAATGGAACATTCTTGAAAAGTTAAGCAACCCTGTAGAAGCATGCAGGCCTGCCAGCTAGAAAGCGTCACAACATATCACCCTGATTTGCAAGCACCAACAACGAAAGCAAGTGGCACTTGAGTTCTGCAATACAGTACAACATGCATCTCATAAACTAATTCCCGAGCAGATAGCGTGCAGTCAAAGTTATGTACCTCTCTCACTGAGGTGTGCCATGGGTGATACTGGCGAAGAGGTAATACGCAAAACTTTGCTACAAAATAATGGGCCAGTGCCTACAGTTTATGGCAGGCGAATAGAAGAGCTTTAGTTGCAGAGTACTGGTAATTGAAGAAAATGTTTACTCTAACAACAGCCGGCAAAGCTTAAGAACCCTGTGCTTGAAATATCTTTGTAATGTTGTTTTACAGTTATGGTTAAAAAGTTATAAAAATGTTCACAAGGTAACAATTGCAAAAAAAAAGCAACAGACGACCGTAGCTAGTCCTTGGCGGCGAAAAGAGCTGAATATCGGGCTAGAGGAGTGTGGCTCATAGTTGGTGATATTGGTACAATCTGATCTAACTAGTACTGCTCAGGATTGGCGAATATAGGCTGAAATGCTGGGAGGATTGCAACACAGGAAAGCACTCATAGAAAAAAATCGGCTTACAAAAATGTTAACGTGGACGGCAATTCTATAACGAAAAGACATGGTTTTGCATTAGTAACATGCATTTAGCATTACCAAAAGAAGTATTAGTCAAATATTCTCTGAATTCCTGTATTCCACATTCTGGCAGCGCGCTTTTATTATGGTTTGATGCGGCTTATATACTGCTTATCGGCAAAGCTGCTAACCTAAGCTCTCGCCTAATACCTACATTTCGTTGCTACCCCCATAGATACGCTTGAATCAAGAAGTGGAACAGTTCTTCTCGGTCCTCCAAAGCTTGGAAGAGGACGCGACGGAGGAGTTTTATTCCCTTGTCCTCAAACGTTACGCTCTAGTCAACGACACTGGCTTGGCGGAGGAGCTTCTGGAGGAAGATGAAGACAGTGAGTAGAAGCTTGCCTAAACAGTTTTATTCAGAGGATACTGCTTTCTTAAAGTAATTCCGCTCAATTGAGCCAATCATTGCCTGAGCGGGTGCATTAGGAGTCATAATGCCCATAGTCGCATACAACTTAAGAACGAAAAGCCGTTTCCTTCTCAAAGGACCCCCTTCTAGCTAATGGCGCCGTCCGATTCTTATGAGCCTGCTAGCGTCACAATGCAGTGAGCGGCGTGACATTGCAGAGTGGGGACTATCCCCAACCATAGAGGGAGGGGATCATCCTCTTTCATCGGCCGCTCCCTGCATTTCCACACAAGCAGGGTCATAAGAATCGGACGACGCCATTGGCTGGAAGGGGCTGCTTTGAACGGGAAAAGCCTATTCGTTCTTAATTTGTACCTGACTATAGCGGTCTTCCCTTGAGTTATACTAACAGCAGCTCTAGGTAGTCCTAGTGAGCGGTAAATAGGAAATGTCATCGCTTGCTGCAGGACTGCAGCAGGCAAAGCTTCGCGCTAGGTGCGCTGGCTCTTCCACTATATTGATTTGTAAGGGTTCTTACAAGGCCGTTGAACGTTCTGTCAGGAATGGGCAGCGGTCTGTGAGCACCCGTTAGCGCCCACCACGCGCGGTCGTTCTTACGGGTGACGCCGCGGCTGTGCGATTAAGGGCACTACAGAGGAGATGACCCTTTGCCCGGTGCCCGGCTTTTATTAGGCTTTGACAAAAAGACTGTGTGGTTCTTAGGTAACCTACGAGCCTTGCCATTCGGCTTGGTCCGGCACATTACGGGGCAAGACGGCGACAACAGAGAAGGGAGGCAGAGATATTTGCTCGCGACCTCTCGCTGCCTCGGCTCTCTATAGTCTGTGGTCACAGCCAGTTGCTGCCGATATCGGTGCATTTGATCGTAACTCTCAGCTATCAAATCACTTTATTTCCCTATATATCCCAGTTGGAGGGCATACATAATAGGTGGGTACAGGCATAAACTAACTTATGCTGAAAAATATTATTCGTTAAATATGGCAGTTAAACAGTTCGAAAATGTCGATGCGCAGCTCTTTTCAGTGACTTCATGTGGAAGGCTGTTCCAGTCTATTGCTGAGTGAAGAAATAATTATGCAGCAAACGTTGTAGTATGAGCATGTGGACGGGCAACTTGCAAGGTATGACCAATATTAACGCAGAGTGGAATAGTCACCGGAGGGCTGATGTAGGATGAAATACGAAAAGATCTGTAAAAAAAAATCTTACGAAACAAGCACATAGTGGCTATTTGACTACAATAAGCAAGCTTTTTTTATACCGGACTTTGCTTTCAAGATAATATGCTGATGTTGTATGAACAGCGGGAATGAACGTGTGCCTCCACTCTTTAGTGAATCTAGTGAAATTATCGGATAGGTTTGGCCACGGCTCCATAGGCAAAATGCATATTCTAGTTTTGCCACTGTCCACTTCTGCGACGCCTGGCGGCACGCACTTGCGGTCGGTTTAGGGAAGAGTAAGGAAGGGGGGCCGCGGGTCATTCGGGCGGACCGTTTGTTTACTAACACATGGAGAGGGACGTAAGCGTCTGCTCCTTTGGTCACCCCGGGGCACCTCGCTGGCGAAAGAACAACACGGCAGTTCCGTAATTCCTGCAGGGTAACACGCTTGTTCATGTCTCCCTTGACTCCTTTGCTTTTCGTGTCCAAGACTAATGCAATGATTGCCGTCCCCACTAGAGTTGGTGTTTAGAGGTTAGTAAATGCAGGTAGGTAACCCTTGTACCTTTTTAGTATTTGAAGTTAATCTTAATAAAACCTGGGCTCAGGCTTATACTGAATGGTTACGGGGCGCCTTTAAATTTGACCAGTATAGTTTGTTTTTTACATGAACTTTTAGCTTCTGCCTTTACGCTCCTTGACATAAAACTTTTGCTGCTCGTGTAATAAGGTTGCCCAGTAATTTTTCTCTGCCCAATTCATATGAATGTTTTATGAAAAGTGGCAGTACGATTTAAAGAAAAATGATTAGGCATATTGTATTCCGCTTACTTTAATTCACTCCGCTTAATTTAAACAATAAGCCACTGTCATAGCCCGGATTTCTTGGTCATTTTACGCAAAGATATGCAGTAGTGTAGTCATGTTCGCGAAGCTGGTTTTCGCAGGAATTTCTCTGATAAATGAGCAAAAAGTCCTGGTCATTGTCTTGAGCACGATATGGTACATAACAAGCTCGGTCATAATCTTCTGATAAAAGACCTTGGTTTGTGTCGAAAAAGATGAAGAAACGATGCTCTTGAAAATAGCCAGAATACATCATTTCTTCTTGCATTCCGTGGTGGTACTCAGTACATGGCTACGAAGATCCCATCATTTTAAATGCTTTTTCTGAGTACTTTTGCCTGAAGAAAATATAACCACTTGCAAGATTCAGAGACTAGTCAGAAACGGGCAGTGCAGGCAACTGCCATGGAGGGCGGGAGGGGTGGGGAGCAGGGGAATTCTTCTGTCCCACTGTTATTATATTCCTGACATTGCCTTACTTCGCACACGGTGCTGTACGGACACCTCGTTCGATACAGATACACGATACAGACTCGGGAAAAGGCATTTTCTGAAGACGATGATCATTTTAATGCCTTCTCTCTTAGCTAAGCGGAATAGCTTCCGCAGCAAATCCACGAAGCGAACCCACACATGCGACAAGGAAATGCTTGATATCGAACTGTCTGTGCTCACCTCAAAAGAAAGATGGGTTAAGTCACACACGACCCTGCTTTGAACTGGCAGCGTCATTAAATTCCAATCCTACGCCTCCGCACGCCGTCGTGTCCCCTCGTCTCTGCCCGAAAGTTTCCTGTGCTGCCTTTCTCAAACATGTAAGAACACGCCCAGTTTTCCACCATTTACCCAGTGCGTTCAATATTTCCTCAAGGTGTACGGGGGGTTTCACGGTTGCTCACCATTTAATTTTTAATAAAGGATTTTTGAGGTTTAAAAGTTACCTCTGCTGCATAGGAATAGCACTGCTGGCTGTCATAAGAAAATATTTTCATTAGTATGTTGGTTAGCCAATAACTCCTAATTAATTCATCAAGATATATATATATATATATATATATATATATCTTGGCATCTATGAGAAGTGCGGTTCAAGAATACATCGGCCTTGCCTCATATATCCGGGTTTCACCAATACTTGCTGTTGATGTGCGCTCAGTTGCAGTCATCGTAGCCGACACCATGGCAGCGAACAAGAGTGTCAAGATGAACATCACGGTCCTTTCCGGTTCTACTGGGATGACAGAAGGTATGTCTGATTTCCTGATTTTTAATAATGATATATATAGAGCCATAGGCGTACGCAGGGTTCTCCGTCTAGAGGAACCAAGCTTTACTGCAGCGCCCCCCCCCCCCCCCTCTATCCCCTTTCTATCGAGGCCCCTGCGGTAAAAACGTAGCGCAAAGGTGAGAAATTGTTGTGAAGCATTTATTTCAATGTGATAGGACTGCAAAATATATATTATTGATCGTAAGCTTTTACTTTTATGTGCAACAATGGCGGAAGAAGGCACATCATCCTCCACTGAGGCTTCTGTTTAACAAGGCGCTTCCAAAAGAATTTCCATTCTCTATAAACTACAGAGAATATAGATTCTAATCATCTTCTTAGCTGCAACAAAAGAGCCGGAAAGTCACCCGTCAAGTAAACAGTTTTTAGAACGCAACATCACGGATCCTCAGCCGCCAGTATCGTTTAAAAACCTGCATGGCCATAACACTATTCTATAAACAATGATGCGACAGGTCCGACAGAGTGAAGATATGGGGCAGATATTGCGCTGCCCTTAGATGAGGAGGGAGGGGGCGTGCACCCCCCCCCCTCCTGTGCGCACGCATATCTCTAGAACGAAAGGCTTTTATAAACATTCTTTACAGCTGAAATAATTTGTTACCCACTCTGACCTTCCGAAACAACAGCCTTTGTAGTGGTCTGAAATTTTTTTTCGTATTCTTTGCGGCTTATAAGAGTGAAGACACATAACGATTGTCGGATATATGTAAAAGGGAACTCAACAACACAGGCTGGCAGGAGATGCGCAAATTTCTATTAGAGACTTGTTTTGGCATGTCGGGTTGTATTTTACAGGTGCGGAGCGTTTCCTGGTCAAAAAGCCCAATTACACGAAAAAGAACTCCTGGAAACGCAAAAACGTAATCATCGATCTTCCTTCCTTTCTGCTTTCACTCCCTCCTTTATCCCTTCCCTTACGGCGCGGTTCAGGTGTCCAACGATATATGAGACAGATACTGCGCCATTTCCTTTCCCCCAAAAACCAATTATTATTATTAGATCAGTTTTTGGCGCTAAAACCGTAGTGAAATTTTGTTCTTGATCAAACTGCAAAAATGACTTCCCATACTCTGATATTATGTCCGTTTCCTTGCCACTATATTCTTACGTCGAGAGATTATGTGCACAAAAAAATGACTCCCTGTCGAGAGCAAAGCCCTGATCAGGCTTCGCTCGAATTCTCTAACCCGCTTCTACTTGACTCCTCTTCCTCTTCATCAAGCGGCGAAAACTGTCCCATCTCTATTCGAGCGTTGAGAAGGATTCATGAACACTCCTGAGTGTTTCCTCAGACGAGAGCTCCTCGAGAAATGTCCCTCCAACGCGCCTCTCTCGAGGAAGCGGTAATGACGTACGGCGACGACATGAAGGTAAAAAATTTGCCAGGAAATGGCATGCCGCTACGTGTAACATGCACATTTTGTCCCGTCAATCCTTCAAGGCACCTTTCACACGGAACGTCGACATCCACAACTGTCTACTAATAAATGCCTTAAAGACGGCTTCTCGAAGCAGCGGTCAAAAAGAGCCGGAAACACTTTTGTGTCTGGCAACGATTGCTGCCTGTGATGTAGAGCGTGCGTAGGAAGGACATCACGTAAGGCATCAAAAATTGTGTGAAACCTCGGGATATCTATTCTGGCTTGGTACAGAATTTCTCGCTCTTCCAGGGGAGCGGTGAAAACTCGCGTAGGTCTACCTCAAGTTGCAAACCGATATTGGGCACTCCACGATCAAATCCCACTTGCGGTTTTGATAGGAAGCGGTGAGCTTTAATTGTAAACGCTCTCAGAAAGCCATGCCCTTGCGCCGACCTAAAATTTCCATGGACCGAGCGAACCCATGCCCTCCCTGGGCAATGTCGGCTTGTGTCTGAGCGCGTGCGTACAATGAGGCGAGAGCCAAGCTATTGATGCGCTGCACAGATGTTGGCACTGCTCTGTTGCGCCAACGGACCAACAAATCTTCTTGTTCGCAATACGTCATTGCCCGCAAGTGCGCTGCCATCTGTGGAAGCCCCACGCAGAGCGAGCTTGCAATTAGCTGCATGATACGCTCCACAGCACGGCACAATGTGGGCTGTGGAGCACTACTCACGTTTCCGGGGTTCACTTGCAATTAGCCCGCGCCGTCGTAGCGTTGTGCGACGCGAAACTACCGCACCGCAGTCAGCGATTGGCCACGGTTGGCCATGCTCGGCATCAATGGCAGGGACATTAATGGCATGGACGCCACGAGCCAAGGCGCGGTCGAACCCGTGTCCATGATTCTCACACAAAAATTTGAAAATTAGAAAATTTTAAGATACTCTTATAGAAATATTGAAGCTAATAGTACATTCTTCTATGATGTGGCAAAATATTTGTTTTAAAGCGTTTCCATTGATCGAATCGAAGAGATTAGATTGCTAGACCGACTGTACCGACTGTAAACCTGCGCTACACATTTTAGGATGCTTCCTACGCCACACAGCCTACCAAGCTCTGGCTCTTGATATCATTAGTCTCGTATCATTTGCTCAGGGAAACGGCCACCGCATAGTGTTTCAGTGTATCGCCGGACACTGCGCACTCGATGGAAATGAAACCGCCGACGCTGAAGCAAGGAGCGCCTTCAGCAGTGGCCTGCGTACAGCTGTACCGTTCTCTATAGTGGACACAACTTGCCTCCTTTCGGAATTGATAAGGAGGGCGACGGCTAGGTACTGGGGCCTGCCAAACACCCGCCACATCCGCCTTAAATGGCTAGATCCGACGATGACCTTTTCAGTTCCTCGCGGAATACCTCGCCCTATTGCATGCGTTATCCGTAGACTACGTTTAAACGTGGCATTCACGCGCAAATACTTGCATTTAATAGGACAAGCGGACTCCCCCGAATGTACCACATGTGGCGTGCTAGAGACTATAGAACATGTTTTAGTGGCGTGTCCAGCGTATGCACGTGAAAGACTCATACTCGCATCTGCTCTGAAGCCTATGGACACATCGCTCATCTCTCAGGATTTGATCCTCGGCGCTTGGCCCGATAGTTTTAGAACTGTAAAGGCAACGTGAGCGCTCTCGCGCTTTTTGAGCGACACGGACCTTGTCTCGCGTTTGTGATGTCAGAAAGTGTGCCTTGTTTTTTTTTTAAGTAGTTTTTCATCTGCCTCCTCCCATCATCATCGTCCCCCATCGTGACCTTCTTTTATCTCCTCTTCCCGTCCCCCAGAGCAGAGTAGCAGGCCAGATATCTATTTTTCAGGCCAACCTCTCTGCCTTTCCTATCAATAAACCCTCTCTATCTCTTAGATTGCTAGAGCAAACGAATGAGGAACGCATTTGACAAATCGGAAAAACGTCAACAGAAAAAAAATCTAAACTTCCGTCAGGTGATCTGCGGATATATTGATTGCTATAGTGAAATCTTACATTATATGAAAAAAATTGCGTTCATGAGCTGTTTCTTGCTCAAAAATGCTTTTGTCCGCAATTGCTGGGTATGCTCAAAATGGTAACGTGCCGGAAATACTGAGTCCGACGGATTGATGCACTCGCTAAGTAGATACTATGGTACACTTACGGTCCTGTGCATTTGTATTTTATTTATTTATTTACAGAATACAAGCGCCGCCTATAAGGGATTATTATTATCGCAGGGAACACAGTTTGCAAACAACGTGTTCATCAACGTGACTCAATTTTCCGGTTTTATCAAGGTCGCTCTGCAGGACAGATACATTCGATGGTGAATTTATTTCCTGTAAACAACGCAGTCAACCGCAAAGTTTTATGGGGGACTGTATGCCATCTACAATGTCATTTATATAGATCAGGAATAAGAGTGGCCGCAGGACACTGCCCTGGGGCACTCCTGAAGATACGGTTATGTATGATGAGCTAGAGGCATTCAGAGCAACACACTGTTTAGAACCGTTTAAATAATTACTTATCCAGTTATGGGTTTTATTATGTATGTTCAAAGATGTTAACTTGATGCTTAACAAGGCATGCGAAACTGTGTCAAACGCTTTCTTGAAGTCTAGGAATGCTGCATCTACATGTTTATTCTTTTCGAGGGAGTTACCTAAAAAGCGCTGAAATTCAACTAATTGTGTGTTGCATGAGGGCCCATTACGAAAACCATGCTGTGAAGCCATAAAAAGTTAATGGATTCAAGGTATTTAAATGACTGACTGTACCATATATGGTCAAAAATTTACAAGAAACTGAAGTCATTGGAAGTCATTGGAACTGAAGTATAGGAATTTCACACCAGTTTCTTGTCCCCTAATTTGAAGATCAGATCGACAGCCGCGGCTTCCAATTCCTGTGGAACCAACTCGGTTGCGAGCTAGGCTTTAAATATGATACAAGGATTCTGTGCTATAATGCTGTGACATTTCTTTAGAATGTAGGAAGGGATTCTATCAGAACCCATAGATTTCGAGGGGTCCAGTTCTCGTAAAAGACAGTCAATACCATGTACATCTATGTTTATCTCAGGTATGCAGTGGTCAGATGCATAGTAAGGAGGAAGTGATGCGGTTTCGGCAGGCATCAGTCCCTCTGAAAACGCCGATTTAAAGTACTGATTAAACATTTCAACCTTTTCAGCGTCTGTGTTTATAGTGGTACTATTCGATTTTACTGCGGGAATGGAAGTGTCATCGGTTGTACTTGTCGTTATATATTTAGAGAAGGCTTTATGGTTTTGTTTCATATTTGTGTTTAACCGGGCAAAAAATAAGCGCTTCGCTTTCTTGATACCTAATTTTACAATCCGGTTCGTATCCTTTAAATGTTGGCGGCTGAGTGAAGTGTTAAATTTAGAGCACTTTTTGTACGCGCTTCTTTCTTTCCGTATCAACCTACGTACATCCGAATTAAACCATGGTTTATGTATTTTTTTTTAGCCGCAGGAATTTTTATGAACATATTTCTCTTGGTGTTCCAATACTGTCATGCCAAACACGGACCATAAATGGTCAGCGTCACTACTTTATAACAGAGGCTGAAAGATTGCCAAGTACGATACTAATTTTTCCTGGATGGCGTCAAAGTTACCTTTCTCATATGTAAATTCTTGCGGGGGGGGGGGTTGCACACATGGCGGTGCCACTGAAATGTTTAAGTTCGTAACCACCGCGCCATGATCACTGAGGGCAGGTTGCGTAGACACTTTTGTCACAACGTTGGGGTTGTTACAAAGTACAAGATCTTATATAGCCTGTTGTCTAGCAGGAACTTCTAGTAGGAAATTTCCTTAAATTCTTGGTCTGTGGGCCGAACGAATCCGCAGAGCAAGCTAAGGACATGACGTCCACCGTCCGCCGTGTTTACATGCGGAGTGTCGTACGAGAAGCCCTCAAGGCATTGCGGATGCTACCTCCAGATTCTCGAGGAAAGTCGGAAGGTCGTAGTTCGAGCTGAGGCGTGTTTATGAATTTGACTGTAAGACGTCTTCGTGTGGTTATAGCTACTTAAACAACATCGTTTGTAGTACGTTATAAACTCCTTCAAGGTATGTCATCCACAACTTGGCTCGCTGTTCTTGCGCTCTTAATTTCTTCTACTGTCGTAGAAGTTCAATCGGCTGCACGTACACGTACAATGTAATGTATAACCACAGTTGGATGTAGCAGGTGTCCGCTCTGAAAGCTGTTGTCCTATTCGTGATTCCCGAATTCTAGAAGACCATGAACTACACGAAGCGATATTGTTAACAACGAACCTTTCCTTTCCTTCTAATCTTTGCCCGTTTCCACCGTGTGTGCTTTGAATGAAATTTTTTAGCATTAGCAGCTAATAATTCACCTGATATTTTTGTCAATCGAAGCGGCATTCTCTTCTCTTTAACACTTAAAAATAAAGTGATGTTTTGAGGAATTGGATGGCGCAACAACTGTCTACCATATTGGTAGACATTTCAACCACGCTGTGAATGAAAGGAAGATAGTGGAAGCGCAAGGATAGAAGTGCCATATCTTTTTCTCAGGCGCAAGTATGACAATCTATGCTTTTTTTTTCTTCTGAGGACCTTGCCAACCTGTCCTGAGAAATCTAAGCCGTCTGCCTTAGCAATCGCAGCTGTCCAGTGTTTTGGTATTTGAGAAAAAAAAACTAGTTGAGGAAACTAAAAAGGGTGTTTTTCATTTAAGATTGCTGTAGAGCTGCAATGAATTCACTGTGTCTCAAATTTGAGTTCGCGGCTAATGCCAGGGGTCTCAAACACGCGGCCCTCATGCGGCCCGCCGTCCCTTCAAGTTTCATCTATTATTCTGAAAAATCGTGCCAGCTTTACCAGTCAGCTTCACCACGTACCTGTCTAGTTTTTTAACTAAAATCAGTCTAAAAGGTACGTCCGCAGACAGAACTGATCTTTTGCGGACAGTCAAAGAGGCAGGGGTTCCTTAATCTGCGTTACCTTCAGATGGACGTCATCTGCTTCAAGAACAAACAAGGCGCGAGACGCTCTGCAACCCTTTCTCTCTTTTTAACCCAACCACAACCCTAAAACTAACAACGAACCCACTGAACCCGCTCCTCAAGGCACAGGAGCAAAGAGACAAAAACCCGTCTCTTTCGCTTTCCTGTGCAGCCTTCTCAGCTTAGCCACATGAAGCTGAGAGTGGGCAATTTCCAGACGACAGTGGAAATCTTTGTTGTGGAAATTGAAATGAAGGAACTACCTAACTTTTCCTTTATTCCCAACTGTGAGTCACTAACTTTCATTAATTCAAAGTGAAGAAATCTGCACTGCTTTAAAGGGTGACAGACCGCCACCCCACCGCCACCATGCGAATCGTGTCCGCGCAAGAGCTATCGCCATACATTGCATTCTTTGTCGCTTCTAAGCTTTGTCAAAGTTCAAGACAGCAGCACGCTTAGACCCGAAGGGTAAATCTAGCGATTAAAATAATAATTTCTCTTCTTGTATGGCCGATTATCGGACGAAATTTTGTCATTGCTGGCAGCATAGAAATATGAGTTTGAGACCCCTGGTTTACGCATATATTAAATAGGAAGCCATATCCAACCACTGTTATCTGATCTTGAAAGCTGTATCCTTCGAATTTTTCTTCACAGAACGCAATTCCTCTGCTGTTGACTGTACTGAGAAGCAGCCACAGAGTTTCAGGCTTTTCTTTTAAAATAACTTTCGTATAATTGAAGAGAGGCACTCACGGCACAACTTTACGAAAATGCAGCCCTTCGAAATTTACCTGCCCAATTTTTGCACCAGAACAACATATAACACATTAGTTCCGAGTTAATGTTCGTAATTAAAACGAATATCAGAATCATTACGTCGATGTAGAGATAACCTCACATGACTTCGATATCAATGAAACTGAACAGGTCTTGTTCTAGCGGTACTTAACCTTATTTCTATAAGTAGTCGTCTCACAAGATTATGCAAAACTCTAGAGGACGGGGCATAAACCTCATTCGAGCAAAAGTCGCGTCTCCTTTTAAGGGTAATTATTCTGAAAGCATAAACAGAAGAGAAAACTGTAAACAAAGCCTTGCTTTTGAATTCGTGTGCTATAGGAGCAATAGCAGAGCATGCTTTTAGTTCTAGTCGGCAGAGATGGTACACCGTTTGGTGGCATAATTCAGTCGAAAAGCAGGGCAGTTCGTTACGCGCATCACTGTACAGACATTTTGGTGTTTATTCGAAGGCATCATTGGCAAGTTCATCTATGGAAAGACGTTCCATTTCTTCGTCGGCCGTGTGTGGTCAATTAAATTTATTTTTTCCAGACGTCTACAGAATTGAGGTGGTCTTGCCTGCACAGCAGCTGATCAGCCTATTCGCACAATTTACGTCGTAGTCTGGACATCTAGTTTAGAAAACACAAAAGTAACAGAAGGTAATAGGAAGGCATGGAGCCTTGAAAGAACATTAAGCAATACACGCAGTGCACAATGAAAAGAAATAATGTAGAGGTAGCGCCTCTAAGAAGAAATTACGAATGTATTCAGTATGTATTGAATCCGACCAAAATGTGCGATAAAAACAGGGTAATAGAAATAAAAGCACCTCTTATCAAATAATGCCTACTTCGAAAATCAAACATCTTAAAGAAACGAAGAATAACAAAGTAAAAAAATTAAATGGGACAACAGACACGTGTATCATATTAAAGCGTGGCATAAGTGAGAGAACTGCTGCATCTTCGCTGTTGGTTATTGAATGGGCATAACTTTCCCACGTCCTGGTCCTCGGCTTCGTGGAATGAAATGCATGCCAAATTGGTATCTGACCCAATTATGAGCAGAGCGAAAAACCTTGTGCCATGGCGTCCTTTGGTCAAAAGCTGCAATTGGGCGATACTAATGTATTATCAGCTGCATCTTCACGCTGTCATCACAGGGACAGTAATTTTTTAAAGTCATCTATACGCAAAGAAAACCAGACAAAAATATGAGTAAAAGAAGAAAGGTGTTGTAAAAAGCTCTCAGATACGTTACACGACTACCAAAAGCGAAGCTCTCTAGGCGTGAAACTCACGAAGAGCTTATATTTCTTAGTTATAGGTTCAAGGCTGTCCTGATGCCTCTTCAAATGGTATTCAGTAGGGAAAGGGCGTATGTATCACAAATGTTTACATCTGCATACTAAACAACTTACGAGCATAAGAGATGCGCTATCTCCAAAATTTTGGAATGAAGGGAGTAGAAGAACAACAAGAGCGCAGTATTTGTACGCCGTTATTAAAGGGAGCTGTGGTGATATATATTGTCAGGAAAGTATATATAGTTTTTTTTAAAACCACGAAATGCTTGCGATGTCGGGTGGTATATTAACGTACTATTTCTTCTTTCTTCCTTGCGCTGTTTTCCCCTGAAGACTACAACAGTTACCTTATGATTTATGCAATGCCTTATATAGCCAATCCTTTACCTACGGGCAATGCATGTACACAACATGCCATTTGTCCAGTCATCGAGGACGAACTTTCTCCCATGTTGTTCATGGCGGAGTTCCAAAATACAGTTGCCTTTGTGGCCAACGCTCTGCACATTAATCGATGCGTAGGGAGATTCGTCAGCCCAACTAGTATACTTGACACTACTACTAAGGGAAGATAATAAATGTTTTATGCTCCTAAGCTGCAACGATTTGCTGATTAGGGCAATGATGGAAATCCATTGAATTATTAGGCTTTTTTTTGGCGTCTAAGATGATGGATTTTGTGTCGGTCAGGTCTGTTTTAGGTCTGCTAGTCATGGCCACAGACAATGCCAGTCATGAACCCGCAGTTTCTGACTAAAACGTTAGAGTCCGGTTAGGAAAGTCGCGCCACAAAATCTCGGCACATAGAATAAACTTGATTCACTGGTGAACATTGACGATACCGCAAATTATTCAGTTATAAAGCGCTACTTTGTGGCAACACACGGCAATATTACATGAAAAAGGATTGATTTTGACATATAGCTGCCATATGAATTCTACCAGACAAACTTCCAGAGATTAAGAATGTGATTGCATGAAAAATATAGCCAAAGGTTGTGCTCAAGTATGTGATGATCGCCACATTCGAACGCTTCACGGAAATAATTAAATATCCGTCAGTGCACAAAATTTCTTCTAAATTTTGAAGTATGATTTCCTTTTAGTGTCGCTAGGCTTTCCTAAATTCGCAGCAATTACTATAGGCAATCTATCACTTTCAAAAAATCAGATTACTCCTGAAACAATGTTTTTTATAACCTTTAGTAACAATGATCTTTTATAAACATGCAAAATAGTAATGTCTACAGCCTTTTACTTCGTTCTTATCACCACCGTTATTCAAGATTTATATATTCCTCATTTTATATCACAGTAGCAAAAACAGCCGAAGCGAGAACCGGAATAAATTTGCTGAAGACAGCAACGATATATCCTAGCGAACCGACGGAACTTGACACCTAGGCCCACAAATCCGACCCTTTTAATCTTCCCACGCAGCGACTTCTTCGAGAATCCGTTTTTGCTGCACATTTGCACGCCTTTAACGCTATGTAAACCTAACGAGGAAGCGGCACCCTTACAAAAAAGAGCTGTCACAATTTGTTTTTAGTGCGATTAGTGCGTTAACAGCTGTTTATAAGCGTGGAATGCATTTCACATCGGCAAAGAAAAGTGCTTTACCGACTTCTCTCAAATGCAGATCTCTGGAAAGTGCTCATGTCCTTGCATCTCGGTACCAAGCATCCTCTGAACGAAGAGGTGGAAGCAGACCACCGAGCGCTGGCCTTATTAGCCTACATGTCAAGGCCTGCAGACAGGATTTGGATGCGGCGCTTGTTAGCCTGGCACGTACTTCGACACCTAGTTGGCCCCAAGGCGGATGTTGTGGCTGCGCTCAACCGGACATGGAATCCTTCAAGCTCTGAGCAAGAGTTGGTGGTCAGAAGCTTTTTAGAGCCACGTCTTTGATTTCGTGTTATTGGAGGTATTTTGCCCCCGAGCAAAATCTTGCATGCGGTAAAGCAACAATATAAAATAAAGGTCTGTGTAGAACAACCAATCCGTAAGCCAGCCATGGACATGTGGCAAGTGGCCTCGATGCTATTTACAAACTCTTATCGAGACACGACATGAAAAGCAAGATTTGCGCCAGGTTGCCTAATGTCCCAACTGTTGCTATGATTTGTACAATGATATATTGACACACTGAAGATTGGCTGATAAGGGATGTGCGCAGATTTCTTTTTTACTTTCGATAGTCGAGTTGAAGGGTAGTTGAGTGCTTCAAAACTGGTACCATTGACGACCCCGCCATGTCAGAGATAGCACGAAAATACAAATGTGCTCAGGTCCGAATCCTTACTAATTTTTTTTTTTTGGTCTGAGCCAAGTATCCATTTTGACAAATTAGAAAATTTGATGGACAAACGTCGTTACTGCGCTCGCCCTAAAAAGAAGCGACATTTTTTTTTCATAACGCAGCCTTTATTATTAAGTGGAATTTATTCGAATCACGTCATTAAGGCTTGTTTTTTTATTCGTTTTAAGTTTGTTTACGTAAGACAGTGTTACAGGACACACTGTCCGAAAAAGGGGCTTTTTGACCAATTAATGTATTTAATGGAACGTTAGGCAAAAATCGCCTATTTTCGCCATTCTCAGCGGTAGAGAAAGTGTCTACTCGTTTCAAATTATCAACAATTTAGCAAATGTCCATCACTTGAGCATGTGTTTGCGGACCGCCCTATTTTTAACTTACCAAAAATCGTCCACTGCCCAAAATCAAATAAAGGCCTTTTTTAATTGGTTTTTTGGGGAAAGGAAATGGCGCAGTATCTGTCTCATATATCGTTGGACACCTGAACCGCGCCGTAAGGGAAGGGATATAGGAGGGAGTGAAAGAAGAAAGGATGAGAGAGGTGCCGTAGTGGAGGGCTCCGGAATAATTTCGACCACCTGGGGATCTTTAACGTGCACTGACATCGCACAGCACACGGGCGCCTTAGCGTTTTTCCTCCATAAAAACAAAGCCGCGGCGGTCGGGTTCGAACCCGGGGCCTATTTAGCAGAATTTGTTTTCAATCTTTTTCCTGTTCCAGACAACTACAAAAGAGAGGTGCAGTAGCCTCCTGGAAAAACTAACTGGCATCCGATTCATGGCTCTTAGCGTCCTTGAAGGCAAGTCCATCAATATTCCCATCGCCACTACTGTGTTTCAAAAATCCTTCAAACTTATTAAAAGCTGGCCGGCCATCACCAATGCCATTGCTAATTTCAGCAGTCCTGTTCTGCGTATTTATGATAAGGAATATGCTACCATCTCGCCTTGCCATCGGCGAGGCAGCGACCAGTATTTCATGACTGAGGTCTTCAGTGAACCAAAATCTCTCAGAAACGGAAGATGCAAAGCCAAGTTGTTCTTCTTAAAGTCATTCTTCATATACCTCGTAGCGCCATTTTTACTCACCGGCTGTCATCTGGGAGCTTTTTTCCTTCGCAATAACATTTGTCAGTATAGTTGGTTCATACTGAATTATAAGAGTAAACTGCGTGAAAGGGTTAAGGCAAGAGGTATGAATAATGTTGAACTTGCGTTCTATGTAGGCATTTGTAGCCCTAACTTCGTGGTTTTGTATTCGGTGTGCTTTCTGTTGAGTTTCGCGGCAGTGCACTTAAAAATCTTAGCTTTGATACCTGGGCTGAAGGCCTCATGATACCCGTTGGAGTTTTCCTTAGATCAGTACCACACCGCTTTTGGGCACCCGAGAAAAGCACAGGCCTCTTTAGTGCCCCGAGCGTGTTTTTTGTTTTTTTGGTTTGACGTGCTGACCTCAAGCCGGACATTAACATCGGACGCGGTACGACGAGTTCGTGGCACGCATCTCCATTAACGGCTGCCTTGTACCGCAAGGTAACCTTTACGGCAATCAGTTGAATGGTCTTAGCGCTTCTGTTCTGAGAGTATATTTCAGTTTTTCCTGTAATGGAAAATTACAAATTTTCGGAATACTTTTTGTTCTTGTTTCATGTGGAATTGCGAACACTCAGTAGCCGAGACGTGGTAGTATATTGTCACGTAGTGGTGACGGCAGTCTAAGGAGCGATGAAGACGGACACAAGTTCTTCTGAAAGAAAACTGTTATTGGGCTGACTTGTGCCCACCATGGACCGAATCACTCGGCGGCGGCGAAGCGACAATCGTGCTCGGCAGTCTTCAAAGAGAAAATGCCCCCTGCTGTCGGCCGTGCTCAATTTAAAGATGATAGCGAACTTTCGAGATAAAGCGTGCAAAGTTACTAGAACATTCCAGAACAAGGTAGAATCAGCTCTGCCTGGCTGCGATCAATCGAGATAAATCTAGTCGCGTCTTGCACCGCAAACAAAGCGATAAAGTTGCGTGGCGGGATATTTGAAGAATGATCAAACGCTGCAAAGATTCGCAGCATTATGAAGGTCACGACCGGTTCGAGCGAATGCCAGTTTGCTAAGAGTTGGAGTAGTATTTGAGACGAGGTAAGCCTGGCTTGCTACTGACGATATTGTTAATGATGCAATGCGTGTAATGCAAGATATTATTGCAGGTACGCGCGCCGTGCCGATTGAGACCATCGCGCATGTTATGAATGTTATGGCGGAATTCCAAAATGCTGTGGGCTTCGTCTTCAACGGACTGCACAACAATGAAAGCATAGAGAAAATCGGCAGCGCAAGTAGTCTACGTGACACCACTACTAGGAAAAAAGAATCGATCACGAACTCAATCTTTGCACACCCAGAAATGCTTTTTTCGGCCTTCGAAGGTATGAAAAAGGTTGGTGTCATTTTTCTTTTGTTTTAATTGTTCTTTTCCACACAATCTGTTGCCAAGTTATAGTAATAACTTCGGGCATAATGTTCAGTGTGCTTCAGAGGGAGCACTTAGTGCAGCATCATTCGTAAATCCATGGGTTCTTTCGGATCATCTGTAAGGAAGATACAATGTCCCTAATTCCGTTAACTCTGACTAACCTACTCCTACGTGCATCGTAACGCATTAGAAGAGCAGGAGTTATTTCGCATAGTGTGAAGAAATGCTGGGCTTTAAGTGCGACGTGCTTTAAGCTTAACATAGACATAGTGTGAAGAAATGTTGTCCTTTAACTGCGACGTGCTTTAAGCTTAACGTAGTATTACATCTCGAGGCAAAGATCTAAACACGAGCAAATTAACAATTAGAAATTAAACTAGAAGAATTGCATTGTATTGGCGCAGATCACCATGTTAGTTGGTTTGTGCCCCCCCCCCCCCCCCGAAAAGATCACGAATGGTCACAGAAATTTAAAGACTGCAAATGCATTATTCGGTAACAGCCTTCATAAGAGTGCCTTCAAAAAAATATAAAATATCACTCAAGCTTAGAAACATGTGCACAAAGTAACCACCGAAAAGCGCAATATTGAAGTCACCCGAGGAAAGAAGCCAACGGTGATAAAGTGAAACCGTTGCATATTTTGCGGCTGCGTGTGCCTACTTGACATTTTTCTATCTGTTAGTAATTCCAGGCTGGGGCGAGCTAATACGTATTTATGACTCATGAAGAAAAATTTTGCAATTCTCTACAAGGGGGCACCTTCTAACACTCTACTGTGGCCGGCAGTGCTCAAACATTTCGACACTTCTTTCTCTGGCCTCTGTACTTTCTGTGGGGAGGTGGCTGACACGTTCCACATGGTCTGGGCATGCCAACGCAATCCTTCTCTTCCGCCCCTTCCCCTACTTGAGAGGACTGGGAGGCGACCCTGCTCAGCTGCCTGGACCTATCGGCCCAACATGGCCTAGTTCAGCGAGCTCGAGTGGCGGCCCAGACCAATGGTGTCATTGAATAAGAGACTCCATCTAGTACTGTAAGGGGAGCGGCCCACCAGGTATTGCTCCCCAGGCAACCTCTCTGCAATTTTAAAATAAATTATCACCACCACCTAGGTAGAAGCTTTCTTCCTGATAGGCACGCACTTTTTGTTGATTAGACTGAACCGTGCGTGTGTAGTGCTGGCGCCCTTCACGCCGGCGAGAATTTGCGCATAACCGCATCTGGGCTAAGAGAGTTAATAGAGTGTTTTTGCAAAATGCAGGCGCATTAGCGTGCACGTACACAATGTTACTGTGCGCGCCTGGTGGCATGGGTGGAGCCAAGCATGGCCACTGCGCGTGCACAGTAAGCGTCTGGTAAATCGACATGTGTCTGCGCTAGTACATCTCTGCTATTCTAAAAGCCTCTAATGGCTGCTTTCGGTCGCTCATCGGTGGGAATATGAAGGCGGTAGAAATTGCATACCACGAAAAATGCGCTTCAACTTCACAAGAGCCTCTCAATTGTGCTTTTGACCAAAGCTTATTCCCACCACGTTTAAGAAAAGAAACCGCTGGAAAGAGGTGTGCTGCTGTTTCACCTTAGACAGCCCATCGCTTACAGTTTTAGAAGTGGCTGTAAATAACTGTGCGCCTGCATTCCACTCAACTGTTGTTGTTTTTTTCACTTTGGTGTACACTGAACATGCAAGACCCCAACGCAAATTTCGCCTCCTTGTGACGAGTACCGCGTACAATCAATTGCAGCAAGGTTGTGTAAGAGGCTGAAAACTGGTGACGCAGTCTTTGCTGAATCTCTTTCACGGCACTCACATTGAACCTGACATTGGTCCGTATTTTTTTAATACTTTGTTGCATATCCTGCTTAACACAACGTGACTACCACGCCCTCTACTCGTCAAAGTACTGTTTAATTTGCCCTAATAGGAGATAGCTGAAAGGTCTCTTTGTTGTCTGGCGATTAGAAGTTTTTGAGTACGTTGGACACGTTATGTGAAACAATGCTTTAATATACGGTATTTTTGCTCTTCTTTTAGGTTGAGAACGGCACGGAAAAACTCCGCGGTGTTAGGAGAAGCTCATTTCCGCTTTCTCTGCTTCGTCACCTGCGCGCGTGGCACGCCCTGCCACCCCTAATGCAGGCGTTACTCCCGGCCATTGCATCAGCTTTAAACCTGGAAGAGCCGGCGGCCATTTTCCGCCTTCCTTTTTACGATTCAGCGAACCTGCTTCCTTTCAACTACGCGGCGTTGGGACAGGTTTGTAGTACTCAATAAAATTTTTTTAGCGTTCTCTCCTCACTACTGCACAGACAGACAGACGTACATAAAAAAAGGGTTTCTATGCAAGAAAACCTTACGCGTCGTTCAATGCGAGATAAAATGAGGAAAACGTAATATCTTGGAATTAAATACCTATACATGATAAAAACCATTTTAACTCATATTTTGTTTAAATGTTTATTTAATGCCTTTATGGCATGCACTACCCGCTAGAATGTGTGCTTTGTGCCATCTCTAGAGCAGGTTGGATTTTTGAGGAGCCGTTATATATGGAGATCACTAAATCTTCTTATCCCAAAGTGTTCGTATATTCCGCATATATTCTGCAGCAGATTATGCTATGCAAAATGCCGTCCCTCTAAATAATCAGACAAGGAATTGTAACCTTGCTGGCGACTGTTTTTGAGTGCGTTGCTACAAAGCTGTCGTGAATATTAGCTCAGGTAGTATATAATCTCATGAATCCTTAACTTTGTTCATGCAAATAGCTGCACGATATTTGCGTTTCAGGAGAGGGGACAGAAACCTCTAGTACAAAAAAAAACAGAATGCCAAGCGGTTTAATTGGTTCGTGTTTGTTCAGCTGAATACGAACTTGCATGTTTCGTATGAGAAAATCATCACGTGCGTCGTTCTCATTTAACATTAGTGGCACCTGCTAAGCCACGTATCTACCGGCCACAATTATTTTACACTCTCGAAGTCACTAACGGTACTTGAACTGAAGTGGTGTAGAGAGCGGGAGGTAGTGTCTGCTGCAAACCCTCCGCTCTACCGAATGTTTCAGCTAAGATTGTATGGAAGTTTTAAAAAATATACTTTTAAGGTTAGAGCAGCGCCTTTTTCGCCATAGGATTGTCAGCACTTTAGCACGTAAGAATATTCCAAATACGTGTTAAATAGCAGGATGGTTATATATTAATAAGTACCTTGCTTTTTAACTATTACTGTTGGTCTACTTATTTATTGGCAGGAGTGTAGTCGACCCTAAGTACTGTCATTATCAGCATTCAGAATTTGGAAAAGCAGTTAGCATTGTCCTTGAGGGCCAACAAATTTTACCTACATCGCGACAAAACACATGCGCTTTCAAAAAGCTTGCAAGTAAAACAACCCTTAAATCGCCCTTAACTTATCAAAATACCGAAAATTTCTTGGGCCGCAGCACCGAGGGTAACTGCGTTTTCTAATTTGCAAAAACCCAATATAGATATTTCCGGTAGTCTATAAGCCTCTCAAGAATTAAGGAGACTTACAGTATCAGATAAAAAGGTTCGTATTCAATATTTCTTAGCCACATTACTTTTTAGTGCGTCTCAGTTGTTTTCTTAAGAGCTACACTGCTGGCAATTCAATTCCAAGAAAACCATTGATCTAACTGAAAAGCCAATTTTTAAACATTGCTGATCATCTTAGGTCAACACCTGATATTTTCGCTCGCAAATTCCGGTTGCCTTTATGTAACCCGGCATTCACTAATCCTCCTCAACGCTTCCCTGCGACACTTCCAATTTGTGTTCCGCAGCACATCTCTGGAGCTTAGTAGGGCTCACTGTTATCAATACGGTTGACAACCCGCTGTAAAAGTGAAGAGAAAGTGCATATCATTCATCACTCTTCGTTTCTTGAAAAAGCCCTAAACAGCACTTTGTCTTCATCGGGCAGTCTTTCGGCTTAAAATTACTCAGTGGTTCACAAATGGCCTCTGAGTGAGTGCGACGTCGCCTCAGATAGTAACTATAATGCAATGATTTTTATGAGATGAGGCGCGTTAGTTACTGACTAGGAGTATATTGCAGAGTAAGCTAGCACATTGGATGTGCGGAAAGTGTTTGTGTGTCTACTGCTTAGCATATCGCGAATATACGTTCGGAGCTAGTTGTTGTTTATTGAAAGGCTCGTACACTATAATCTAGGTGAACATAAACAGAACTTCATATTAGCGCCCGAGCGGTCTAGCGACACAGGACGCCGACAGAGATTTTGATATCCTGCAAACCATTCACGAAGCAAGCAACATGAATCTGCAGAAAATTACAGGAGTCAAGGTGCTGTGATTGGTTGCTGCGATTAGCTTGAGAAGAAAAAGAAGAATTAATTTCAGTTTGCATCTATCTCTGCGTTTCTTAACACTCCTTGCTACGTGTCCATGTTTTCTCCTTGTTTATGATATCGAAGCTATCTGTGGACATAGGAAGTTTGTAGAGAGCCTGCTAGTTTGAAAGATTTGTGCACAGCTGTGCGGGACGCTAAACCGCTTACTTTCCGTTATCTCTGACAGGTCATCGCGCGAGCACTCGCTCGTAATGTCGAGGACATGCGCCGGAATCACCCCGAAAAGGGCAAAATCTGGCAGCGTTTCTGGGACAGTATTCATATAGCAGACTCTTCAGCTACTTATTGCGTAGAAGCACGCCGTAACGAAGTAAGTGGCTTCATTTCAGCATCTGCTTAAAGTTGCCATTGGTCGACTTTTTGAGTGTTTCAGAAAAAAGAGGCGACGAAATTTAGAGCTCCACGAACTGTTGCTTTGCGGGCAAGCTACAGAAATGACACTATCCATCTATACACTAGCCACCTACGCTATTCAGCTACAATGAACTCGATATTCTGACAATAATCAGGGATGCAGAAAAGGAAGAAATGGTATTTATTTATTTATTTATTTATTTATTTATTCATTCATTAATTTATTTCGACATATTGCTAGCCGTCTCGGGCTTTTACAGGGTGGGAAGGGTACCTCCAATCAATTCAACGCGGTTCCAAATTTATTTGAAGAAATTTCGGTGGACTAGTTCTTTTAAATTCAAGTCGCTTAAGCTTAATTAATTCTATAGTTTTTAGGCAGAAACTGAAATTGACAGATGTCAACACTTGGGAAGTAGAATTTGTACGATATGCAAGTCGTCCGGGTGGCCGCATATACAAGCCGAAATGTTACCTGAAACTATTGTAATGGAGGTGATAAAATATTTAGGCTGAGCAATATTTCTGCCCGTATCCAATGTTGGTAACTCTGCACTTGAAAGAAGTTGTTTTACGACTTCTCTTATGGACTACATATTTTCGTAAGAGGAAAGTATACATCCCACAGCCAAACTCTGAACCCGTTCAAGTTTGTCTACGAGGTATTTCTTATTTTGGATCCGAAATTATGGTTGCACATTTCAGAGTCGGTCATACTATTGACCTATATGCTATATCCTAAGGTGCATCTTTTGGCTCTCGCCTCAGGATATCGAGTTTTCGTTGGGCTCCTTCTGAAATATTTTTTTGATGATTAGTCGAGCTGGAGTCATGAGAAATGGTAACACCGAGTTATTTTATTCACCTAATTGACTTGTTTTAATCTAAATATTTTGTTAGGGTGAACAAATGGTGCCTTTTTGTTTGACACTATCACTGATTGGCATGTCCCACTTTGAACGCCAATCACGCACCTCTTTCAATGAATCATTCGACAGGACCTGGCGTTGCAGTTTTTTGAGAGAAAACCGTACGAAAGCTTCAGAAAGTAACTGCACCGCTTCGAGAGGGCGGAAATATTTAGCAATTTTAATACTCTTTATTAAGCACAATATAGGACCCACAGCGGACCTTTGCGGCTCCCCGGATGATACCAGTGAAATCGGTTACCGTTCTTCGCCTGTTTGCTGCAAACCGTGTTCTGATAATTATATAAGCGCGTATCCATTTAGTAATGTGAACATAGATACAAAACGGTTGAAGTTTGTCTAAACGTTTCACATGAAACACATTTCGCATGCTTTGGACAAATATATCGCAATGAGATCAATTTTGTAGCGAAAGCTACATTCGCCACGAACTCGCGGTTTCGCCGTGCTCGCAAACCCACTGTGGTCGCTCCGCATCACGTGACCAACCAAATGACTGGTCACGTGACCAACCGCGCGGCGAATAACGTGACAACTAGCCAGACAACCAGAGTAACCTCAACTTGCAATCAAGATTAACCAAGGCTAACAATCTATGCCTTAGCTTTCGCTAAGTATATCCTGGCATAGCCGAGTTAAGCCACTGCCAATTTTTTTCTCTCGAGTTTATGGCTGTAAAAAAGCATGTCTAATTTTAAAAAGGTATTTTATTTTCGAGAGACGGCAGTGGACGCAATGCTGCTTAATACAAAAGGGTGTTGCTTGCAATGAATTTTACAAATATTTGGATATTATGTGTTCTAATATTTTACATGCTCAAAATGTAAGGAAACCGTTTTATTTAATTCAATTCAATATTAAAAAGCCCTTATTGCTGTATTCTTTCTCGCTACAAGCAGCTGAGCAGCCTCGAAGCATGCTTGTCTAATGATATGAATTAGTGTGCATTCGGATCTTAAACACTATCCGGCACAAAAATTTTGACGTGCACAAGCAGCGGAAGAACGCTCAGCAAAGAAATGAAACGTAGAAAGGTAGCTCATTTTTCTGGCCGCAAGGCGATGCGAATTGACAAAACTGACCTAAAGGTATATGAATGATGTGTAGTCGTCTAGAAAGCGATAAAGATTTGTAAGTAGTTTACGCACACAAGACGCTCTCTTCCAGAAGCAGTATTCTCTAAGTTTTCTCGTTCGATTAGGAGTACAGCAGTCCTCGCATGCGTAGAACTTGAGAGGTAATTCACAGTAATGGGCAAATCTATAAGCGGTCATGTTCTTTGCAATACACTACCTCCAAGATGCCAGATGAAATGAAACCCCGTTGCTTATATTTATGCATCACCTACCCAAAAGAATACAGCGACAGGTGGTTTTTCTTTTTGTTCACTGTAATGCAATTCCGACATCTATATTTTGATTTTTACCTTTAGATTTCACATATTTTTGTTCTTTTTTTGTTCATATCTTTGATGCAGAACGACACCTGGAGACAGAGAAATTTGGACCACAGTAATGTCACCGAAGAGAAGATTCTGGAACACGTGCTTGCTTTAAGGATTGCCTACATCGCTTTCCTAAGGGCAGGACACGTGCATCCCAACTCTGAGTTTCTGGCATTTTCCTCGTCAGGCCTTCACCTGACGAGCAAGCAGCTCTTTCTTATAGCGCATTGTGCGACGCGATGCGCCACCAGAGGAAGCCAGGAAGATCACCTTCCTCGGCCAGAAAACCGCTGCATGGTTGTCTACAAGACTTCCAGGCCCTCTTTCAAGAGGCCATGCGCACAACACTTCCAAGGCAATGGCCTCAACGAATGCCACTATATATAGGCCGCTCCTATACCACACCCAGACAATTCGAACGCTTTCTGAACCGTAGTTGCGGCAATGACTGTAGAATTGTTTTCGTGCACATGATCCAGACGCCAGTTTTCTTTCGTCTGCTGCAGCGGAATGTCACTTTTCTGATTTTCGCCGGCACTTAGAAGGCGCCTACACAAACGACTTGGATTGAATGGTTCATTCAAATAAAGCACAGAAACGTATCCGAGGCCTTTGCGGAATAGGATCCAAGTGTGATCATTATCATGTACCAAACCGATAAAAGCGTCTGGTGGTACACTGCAGTAAGCAAAAGCAATCTAGCGAGGATGGAGGCGGGCGGGGGTTAGCCGGAAAATGGCGCAGATAAATAGGAAAATATTAGCCGCCCAAATTTTAAGCAAGAAAAACAGGCATGCGTTCAGAATGGTGCGAAAAAATTGGAGGACGATTAAGCTTCGCGAGGGAACGCGACAGCGTGTTGCAGCTGCCAGGCAATCCACGGAACGTCATCGCCCATTCGACCCGACGCGTTGATTGTTGAAAACACCTTTGAAACAATTTTTTTCTTTTTTTCGAATTGTTTCAATTAATTGGTCAATTACGTACACTAATTTTGTCAGCTACTGTCAACAAGAATTGTCTTTTCCATTCTGAGCATTCTGCTCCTTTGAGCCCCTTTTTCCAATTTTTCATTTCTTTATTTAATCAATTAACTACAATAATTTTATTAACCCGCCATCAGCTATCACGCACCAATCAATCAACAAGCAATAGAGCCCCAAATTACCAGATGAGTTTTCTTTACGAAGCCCCGGATTATTTGCGGCACGCGGTGCCTACTACTACTATGCTGATGGCTTTACGACCGAATGAGCTTTACACGCTGCCATGTAAAAATTTCTTTTGCAATATTTGGTTCACTAATGTATCACGAAAGAGTGAACCATTGCTAATGACGAAAGGCACACAATGCGCTTCTTCTAGTCCTGTCGTCGCTATGGCACGCTAGCTGCATTCGTAACTCACAGAAGTTATAGCTCGATTAACAAAAAGGAAGAAGTTCCTGTTTTATATTCTTTGACAAATGAGATGACATGCTTTCTTGAAATCCATAAACATCGCGTTCAATTGCAACAGTCTCTGGGACTTGATTCCTGTCTTGTATTGCTGCTGGTACAGGTTTTCCAAGGGCTTAACCGGTCGTTTTAAGAGAAGAAACTGAATTTTCCCAGGTTGGGTTCTCAATCGGAAAAGTATGGGTAACTGCCGACAGCATAGTTCTAGTCCACGGAGACAGCCGCTGTCTATAAAGACAGCTCGGTCTATAAAGAGGAGCTGGTCCACCAAGACATCGCTGGCTAAGCCCGCTTCCACCTGCTGCAATGTGGGACTATTGTAAGAGGCGCACTGCTCCTTTGCGTTGGCAGAGGGATTGTGTTCTTGAATTAAGTTTACCACTGAGTCACTGCGGTGCTCTCGGTATTCAGGGTACATGCAATGGTTCCCACAAAGCGTACGTTTTTAGAACTCGCGTTCCGCACAAATTTTTGGCGCCGGGTGTACCTACCATCTTTCTAATGTGATATATTAATAATAATAATAATAATAATAATAATAATAATAATAATAATAATAATAATAATAATAATAATAATAATAATAATATAAAATAATAATAATAATAATAATAATAATTTGACTATCATGTCGGTCTGTTGACAGCTTGACGATGGCCTGGAACCACTGCATTTTGCTATAGCACAGGAGGTCAAGAACAACTGATCATTACAATGAGAAAAAAACAAAAGAAAGGCAACATGAGTGAGCATAAAATAGCAATTGACGGTTAAACTCCATCGTGAGAAATTACAAAAAATTACAATTACAGCACTGCCAGACGTAAACATCTTTTGGATCGAAGGACGGGTGAGAAAAACAGAAAACGCAAAACTAGTAGCAAACGTTGGAAAAAATTGCCCTTAAGAAAAAAAACGACAAAAGCAAGCGATAGGGTCAAGAAATGTTATGTGCGCTAGAGAAACAGTTCCGCTAAACATTTGTATGAAACATACTCTAGAAAAATATTTTGTTCTTGTAGTAGATTAAGTTTCGTGGCAGCCTATTTTCTGACGTGTCTAGACCATGCGGAGTTTGAGAGTTTTTTATTTCCCATTGATTCCTGCTTCTTGTTACCTATAATGGAGTACATTTTTTTTTTAATTCCCGTAGTCTTTAATAAAAAGGAATGTAATTAGACAATTCTTATTTAGGACCTTGGCATAGACGATAAGAAAGCATTTTTGGTGTAGGAATTATGCGACTCTTCCGGAAAAGTTGAGCGGTGTGGTAAGACCGCGGGAAGTTTTCAAGAAAACACAGAAAATTCATTATATTATATATATCTTGTTTCAGCTTGCCTGAGATTTAGAACCCCAGACCAAGCCACAATAATTAGGGCGAAGATTAAATAGGCTACGATATATTAAGAGCGTCACACTGTTTAAAAGTACGTGCCGATTACCGTAGAGGAGACAAAGAATTTAAGATAATTTTGTATTTTTTGCAATATATACGATCGCTGTAAGGCATGTTTTGATTAAACTAAATAGCTCGGAATGTACTTAAAGGTGCTACTACATCTTAAAGACACGACTTTAAAGATATAGTGAGCTTAAGTGAACTAGTTTGTTGTATACTTGCAAGATTGCCCCCGCCGCATGGTACCGTTAACTTCTAGTAAGGAAGCCTAGAGTAACTGTTCCTTATCTCCACGGTAATGCCCCAAGATACCAACGTACTATGCAGTTTATTTTTGATGGAAATATCTTTTATTTGGCAAAGAACTGTGGTTAGCTTTTCTTCCTTTTTTCACATTCCACACTCGGGCAGCAAGCCGGAAATTTTCCCTGCGTTCCCTCCACGACTTTGCACGGTGGTTTGGCACGAATGGTTCCGCACCTGCGGTAAAAATCCAGATTCGTTGATCGAGATAAACTGTTTTCGAGAAAGGGAGCAGCACTAGTCTAAAACAGACAGTTTTCCTTGACATGGCCTTTCTTGCAGTCGGCGCAACCATTTCCATTTCAGCCTGGCTGACAGCTACTAAATTTTAAGCGCTTGCAGAAAGGGTAAGGCATCATATAAATGATTTTACCTTGTGAATTTATTCGATAATGCAGGAACTGTCTGCATTACCGATAAACACTAGGGCAACGCGCTTATCCCGGTTATGAAATACTTCCGGTGGTATTTTCTATGCGGCAACTGCGAGGAGGATATGGAGATGTGTGCATAATAGTGTCCTCAGAGGTGCATTATCATATGAACAAATATTTGTCGTTTTGCCAGAGTAGGCTGACTAGGCATTGAAGTCATCCACGTGAAGTTATGCTGCGTCAGCAAATATCTGTACGTGCATAATATCCTTCCTTTTCATTCCGCTTCCGCCCCAAAGGAAAAGCGCGCCAACTTCACGAGGACACAGAAAGGGAAGACGACCCTTAAAAAACGGTCTAGAGAGAGTCCATAGACTTCTTATAGACTATTTTGCCTTCTTGTGGATATTTCCTTTTGTCTCTTCTTAGTCTATAAACTTTCTATAGACAAAAGTCCGCCAAAAGTGTACGGCCATAAATCTATAGGTTGTCTATAGACTGTCTTTAGGATTTATATTGCCTATAGTCTGTTCTCAATGATTTGTCTATAGAGAGTCTATAGATTTCATAGACGGTAGTCTATGGAGAGGCTATAGACTGTCTAAAGAAATTTTTGTAAGGGGAGACACAGCGCAGTGTCTCGTCTACCCTTCCTGTGTTCTTGGGAAGTTTGCGCCGTTCTCTCTTGTGATGAGCACCCAACTAACTCGAGATGAGTTATTCTGTTTAGGCCATAAAGTGCAGAATAAATGCGTGACGAACAATGACGGCTCGTCCAGGAGAGCGACACAGGTGCTTATTCACCACGCCAGGTGTTCATCAGTATTGCTGAATACTGAAGAACATTATCCTACGTGTGCACACAGCTGCAGTCCGTCGCACGCATCCTCAAATTTCCTTCAAGGGCTCTAGCGCGCGTGCCTGTAATGTTGACAGAGTCCAGTGCCAAGAATTTGCTGCACTTCTGCACTAAAAGCAGGCGAGTGACGTTACGAGCACTTAGTACGAAACTTATAATTTCGTTTAATTGTTCGTGTCTGCCATGTCAAACAACAGCCTTTGTTTCCGTATACACTAAGATCATCTCGAAACCTCCGGAACGGTGGCCACGTAACGTGCCCGCTTGTGCACCATGATTGCAGTGCTCTGAAACCTTCGCGTACAAGTGTACAGATCATTCAGCCGGATGCGCTGCCACTTAAAAGGTGACGGTGCAAGCGCTGGCTAAACGATTTACGCCAGCGCAAGCGATAAGCGCTGCGTCTGCTTATCCCTATCATGAACTGCTGCTGCGAGTTAAGGAACCGCTAGTGTAAATTGCAAAGCCAGCGCCTCTGTCGCTGCCCTGTCGAGTTTTATGCGGCTGCGCACCCAGCTGAATGATCTGTTTGTTTCTACGCTGAACGTTTGAGAGCACTGCAATCGTGGCGCGCAATTTCACGTGGTACTAAGGCGAAAGCCTTTAATGGCTCATACTCCTGGTCGAAATCCTGTCCGTCTGTTACATCGCTACCGGAGTCACGATAACGGAAGTGACGTCATACCGTCTATCCGTCCGTTACGCTCTTCAACTCGATAAGAAAAAGTCTATGTGCATGATTGAATTCGAACCACCATCCTTCCATTCCGCAGCCGAGCGTGCTAACGACTGCTCTATTTCCTGCTAGCGCATATGCAGTCCTCCTTGTCTAGGACGCTGGAGAGTGTTTCCGGAAAGGTGTCGAATCAGGCAGATGCCTCCCTTGTCTCCCTCCAGTGTCTCCAGCATTTACGATTCACAAAAAATTGTGTACTTAACATCTTAACCATACATCAGTGACGCAAGTAGCAACAGCGAGCTAAAGGCTTTCGCCTCAGCGCACTTTAGGTCAACAAGATGCCCCCCTGAATTTTTTCTTGCAGTTTACGGATATCTGCAGTGAGCGGAAAAACATAATAAGCAATGAATGGAAGGTTAGTATATGTTCAATCAAACATTTAGTAGACAATTCTACAGCGTTCTAGTAGGCATTTTCTACAAAAATTCTCCGCCTGCGATGTTGATAACTTAATTCGGCTAAATATGAAATTAAGCATAATACAAGAAATAATGTGGCTTGCGACACACAATAGCCAGCGATATGCATTTGGTCACGCCGTATTAGAGTTCCTCGTCATATTTTTAAACCCTAGGTAAAATTTCCTGGGATACTTTGTATGTGCCTTGCTTGCTATAGGTCTGCATAGCGTCAAAATCGTGATAGCGAATGAATCAAGAGGAACACGAAAAACATGCGATGTTTGATCATCTAGTATTAACCTAATGAGCTAAAATTCTAGGTCGCTGTAGCTGAAGTCTTTTCTGGCGTACAAAATTTTCCACCGGAATCACGCTGGCTGCGTGCTGAAAGTTTACTTATAAAGTGTTTCTACCTGCAAGATGTCTAAACGCACACCTGCTCTTTTTAGTATGTCAATTTGATGGGCTGAATTCGCTCGTTTCTTTACCCCACCGCCATTTTGCGATTTTTTCTTTAGTATTTTTATTTTACACTATTGCAAGCCATGTACCTCTTTTCGTTAAACATTCACTTTGGGAGCATCGCCTTTCGAGTAATAACCTGTGGAGACTTATCTCATTAGCAACATTGCGTTCGGCGCATGGCAGATACTTTGATTATGCGTTACGAAACGCAATAGAACACATTAGCCATAGCACTCTTTATTAAAACTACGCTTGCGTGATTAGACTGAAACTATTACCATCATCCAGTAACATTAGTCTCTACTCCACCACGTGTCAATATTTTTAGCGGTGCAAATACCCGAGTACCATGGGAACTCGTCTAGTTTCATCCAATTCTCTCTTCAAACAATATTTTGATCTGGTTTTGCCGCGCCTCAGAGGGCTACCAGCCCATATGGCCTGGAACAGTTAGGTTTGTTGCCTTTCCATGAGAACCAGGAGCTAATCTGCCTACCGGTATCTAAGTAATATATAGTGTTTTCGTAATATTGTATTTCAAGCACAGTACCGCATTCGCACATAAAACCGTTGGAACTATTATAGCCGTTCACTGTCCTCGTAATACATCCCATCTACTGTTTCCCTGGAGTGCTCTACGCTTGTCACATTTTCTTGCGTACCGCATTTTGCACTAAACTGATGATACACCAGTAACAGATTGTTTCAGGTACTCTTCAATTTTGCCCCCTATATTATTTAAACTTTGTCACTGATGAATATGGTTCCGAATGCCTCGCGATTTATAGACGATTCTCTTATTGCCATTAGACGCAGGGCAGGAAAAGAGACAAAAACAATTATGTCTTCTGAGTTGTCAGAGCTCTTCGTATTACTGGAGCACTTCACTATATTGAAGGACTCCGGTATTCTCCTCTTCTGTCGCCTTGGTCCTATCAATCAAGCACCAAAAGGCACATTTAAAGATTTCTGCGCAAAAACTTTTAACGCAAAAGACGTTATCGATTTAAATATTAATTTCTTTCAGGGCCCCTTTAGACCCAGGAATAGTGAGAAACGCAGCGAGAAAGAAAACGTTGGAAGGATACTGACGTGACGCCGTACAATTCGCCGTAAGTTGCGTTCTTCTTCAAGCACCTCCAGCGTATGCATCCCTTGTCATCGGAATAGCTTTGGCCAGGCCACGACTTCCTGTCTTTGTAGGTGCACTTTCCTTGCAATAAAAGAACCAAACAATTTGCAGCAAAGTGAAACAAATGTGATACAACTTATATATCAGTTGATGATGTTAGATGGGATATTCGGGTGTGGCTATAGATTTTACAGTCATCAAAACCGTAAAGTTTTTATTGCACGCTTCTCTAATCTTTCCTGCTCTTACACTAGACTAAAGCTTCGCAACACCATAGTTGGGGCAATTTTCGTTGAGAAACGCCCGCTCACTGAAAGAAAGGAAGATGTTCCTCGTCAAGAACGAGGTTAACATATTGGCGAAACAATCGCGGTTTTATTGATGGGTTCAAGAGCAAGGGCCCGTCAAAAGCTTCTTTGGTGAATTCACGGGCTACTCCACTCACCAGTTCGCAGTTACTAGAAGATTCATTTTAAAGCTCTTGGTGAGCGCATGTTCCGCTCAATTAAAAATGCATGTTCTATTTCAGGACGAGTTGTGTGGCATCATAGCTTTATTATAATAGGTACAATCATAGTTTTCTTTTGAGACCGCTAGGACATATTGGATGGTCGTCGTGCTAGAGGTCTATAGGAACCCGACATATGCAGCAGCTCTAACTCTAGCGAGGGTGTCGGGTCGAAGACGCAGTGAGCGTACAATGTCGCTGTAATCGCGTAGTATAACGCGGGCAGATCGTTAATGCTTGTATTAGTTTTGAAAGCAACCTCTGATATGCATTCGAGATGCCGAGTTTCCTGGCTTACACTTTTGGGAAGCTTATTCTGTATAGTGACATGGTATGAATATTCGTTAACGACAGACATTAAAATCTTTGTCATACTACAAGCGCTAACATTATGCTATCATACTACCGACGCGAACTGAGAAAAAATTATCGGAGGAATGTTTATGAATAGACTCCGAGGGATGAATAATAAACCGTTCACGAGAACAAGCTATTCGCGTCTACCCTCTGCTTTGTTCTTTATCAGCGGCCGACGGAAGCTGTTGTTCGCTCCAGAGTAATGCCAAATCGTATTCTCTAAAAAAGTCTAGTCTAAGTGTTCTAGCACTTCTACGGCTGGAGCTGTACCAGTACCATCGCTGAGCGGAGACCAAAATGCAATCCTCAGGTTACGGAATACCGTGCATCAACGGCATAGGGTTCTACATCTAATGGAGATATACATACACTTGACCATCAGTAGGACGCATGGATAAAGAATTGTACATCACTTCTCAAAAACAGGCATAATTTTCTTAAGGACTTATCTGCGCGCTCTCGACTTTGCAATAACCTTTACATTCAGCTGTGACAACACGAATTGAAGGGACTTGTTTGTTTTCAGAATAAATCAATACTCTCGCTCTTTCTGGCAATTGCTGATCTTTACCGGCAGCATGAGACGCATTTGGTACCGAGAAAATCGCATCAAAACTTTTTCCGCCAATTGACTGAAATCTATGGCATTAATGCCGGGGGAGGGGGGGGGCTCTATGATCAGCGTTGATATGTGATTGGCAGCGTAGCGTTGCCTCAGTGATTCGCGACCAAAATATGTTCAGGCACCGCAGTTTCCTTTTAAAATATAAATATTTCATTTTTTCACCTTTTCAATCGTATAAAATCTTTGTTCTCTATTAAAGTGACATCTTTTCCTTAGAACGCCGAGAAAGTCTTTCGACGAAGGCGAACTTCAGTTTGTCGTCATGACCCTATGATTGACGCGAAATATGAATTGCGGAATCCCAGCTCGGCAATCAGGCTCTACTTTTTAACGCGAATACCCCTATATGGAATTGAAAATGGAGTAAGCAGTCTTCTAGCGCACTCACTTTTATAAATGCCACTGCACTAGAGGACAGGTTTCTTCCTTTTTACAACTTTATGTTTATAGTCAACAACGAGTACCCGGGACATTTCAATAACCGAAGGATGTAGAACAGGGCCAGAATAAATGAATTATCACAGCTTCTTTCGCTACAAAGCATATGACGCTGTTTTTGAGGCAAATAAGTCGTAATAATGCTACAAAAATTGATTTGGCTTACCATGTTCGTAGACATTCGGAACGACTAAAAACGCTTGTTCAGCGACACCAGCTAAGTATACAATTAAAACTGAGGCGATCGCAAGGCTTCTAAACCGCATTATCTTTACTGGACTCTTTAAAAACTTGCCATAAGTGGAATTCGTTTGCTTTGAAACGCCAAACTGACGTCGTGAGTCCTACTTTTTGCGAATGCTGGAAAGCTCGACCAGACAACTTTCTTTCTCGGAGATGAACCGTGCCGAAATACGAGGTTTTTTAACGCAGAAGTCTATTTCAATGGCGTTTGCAGTCTGCTTTCTCTTGAAGGTAATCACTCCTTTCCAAACCGAACAAAGGGTCTCGAAATGGAGTCACGCCGACATTAAAACAAAAACCGTGTTTGGACAGTAACCTTATGACCAAACAAAGAGCGCTGTCCCTGTCCCAGCTGTTGCATGCAGTGCTCATAATGTCTGCCCTGTCTGTAGCCCACAGCTCAGGGAACGCAAAACATTCACTCGCATTAGCCCAGCAGTTCGCCAGTTTTCAACATAGCTGTCAAGACGAACTGCATCAAAACATTTTTCAGAGCGACAAGGAAGCGGTGACTCAAGCACACTTCGTAAACAAAATAAAACGTAATGATCGTTCCACTTCAGTAGTGTGGGAAAATATATATGGGACACCCCAGAAATTGTTATGATTTGTAAATACGAGAGCAAGTTAAATGGATCACAGGATCAGTGGACACCTCAATCGCGTTGTGCGTACGCGGTGGGGTCAATCTACAAATTGAGGATGCTATTCCAAAACCATCGTAAGGTTTAGACTTCTGTGATTTTCAGGAAAGGAAAGGCGCATAACTGACTCCTTGGGCATGGATATTGGGCGAGATATTGGCACAATGAGCCAAGTAATGTTCGCGCATGAGAACTCTCCGGCTAACTATCACCGCTTGCTTGCAAACTGTGCCTGTTGCCAGCTATTTGAGCATATCACATTCCCCAGTCTTGCTAATGTTCTCGCGAGTAATTACTCTTGTTCTGCAAAGAAAGTCTTCCGCAAATCATGTTCAAGTAAAACCCAATTATTTTCATCCTTACGTCGATTAAAATTATCAGCAGAGAAGCCTACATATTTGATAATTTTTCAGAATCGTTTTTTATAGTTCGTTTTAGATTTCTCCCACGTATATTATATCACTTGCGTAACAATTTTAACTCACTCAAATAAATCAAATGCTTCGGCTATTGGCTACAACTAACAATTTATTTAAGTACTTTCGCATGGCGAAAAGGATTCAATTCTTAGTACAATTTTGCTCTTAATTACCTATATGACTCGCTTATTTGCCAAAAGTTGTGTTATTTTTGCGACCTAATCAATACTGATGATAATATCACGCCACGCGGTGACCACGTTGGAGAAGGAACAGGTTTAGGACACGCGAGTGACGTTCCTTTGGCTACCTTCCCAGCTGAACCCCTCACCGCGTGTTGATAATGCTTTCGATTGTCTTCACAGGGCATCACACTCTTCGTTGTTGATCTCCGGTTTACGAATATGCTAATATCCATGCAGCTGTTCGGCTCGCAGAAGGCCGATTTCGAGACCCTCGACGAACTCTTCGAGATCAGCGGAACGCCGTTCGGCTTGCGTAATGCGGCAGCGACGTTCGAGCGATTTATAGATACAGTCTCCCGCGGATGAACATGAAATATCCGCATGTGCTATTTGAATTACGTTGTTATTGTTGGCCAAACTTTTAAAGAACACAATTAAAAATACCTGGCATTGCTCTTTACTACGTCATCACGGATGGCCTTAATTGAAATTTTATCAAACTCTTTTTGAGATTCCTCATAGATAAAGACGCAATCTGACGCGGTACACTGGTTTACTGCAGCTAGACATTTTGAAAAACGATTTATGCTAAAGGTCTTCACTGTTTCCTCGGACTCCTCATATTTCTGCCGTTTTATTCCTCTTTATGCGCACCTTGCACGCTCCACATTTCTCTTCTGCACATGGTCTCCCAGTAAGTGTTTACGCCTGAGTGCGAGTCGTCGGTCAAACGGCTAAAATCGTCAATGAACTCGGCACCGGTTTTGAGCAACTTCCGCCCTGGCGCTGCCACTGAGATTTACAGCGACTCCAGTGGCGCCGGCCTGGTGGCAGTGCTCGCCCTGAGGAATAGAGATGCCGAGCACGTTATTGCATATACCAGCGGTATATTAATGAAGTCAAACAGCAACTAATCAAAAACTTCACTGGAGCGCCTAGCTATGTGTTCGCTGTGAAGTTGTTCCGACCATACCTGTAGGGACGCCCTTTACGGTTATGCCGATTATAGTCCTATGAGCATGCTCGTCACACTAAGCGATCCGTCTGGACGCCTCGCGTGTTGTGCATTGCGCCTGGAAGATTCCGACTACAAAAGTGGTCGTCACCACAACGAAGCCGATTGCTTGTCCAGCCTAGAGTGCAGCACCACTCTTTCTGCAGGCCCCATCTAGCCGGTTCAGTGATCGCCTTCGGCATCTGAGAAGTATGCGTTGACCTGCTTGGCTTCTTTCCGAAACTTTCGGACGGATATTACTGGGTTATAGCTTCTGCCGACAATTTGACATGAGTGGAAAGAGCAGCGCTCCTTTCAGCAAAGGCAAGTGATGTGTTGTGGATAATGCAGTGTTTTATTTTTCTGCTTCCAGGTGCTTACATGACGCAATTAGCAATCGTGCACGGACCGCAGTACACTGCTTACGTCGTAGGAGAATTCCTTCGGCTGTACAGCTGCGCCTACCGCCACACCACGCTTAACAACGTGAAAACAAATAGTTGCACTAAGCGCAAAATTCACACCCTCACCTTTATGCTGTCAAAGTATGGCGCATCGTACCACCGCAACTCGAAGCCCGAGGTGCAATTCATTATCGACAACTACAACACTGCGAAGCATGAAGTCAAGAGAATTCTGCTTTTTGATTGCTCTAGGGCAGGATGCTTAGCGCTTTTCTAGACGCCATATTCTCCTTCTAGTCTCAGGATGACCTTTCGATATCCCAGATGGCATATTGTGCTGAAAACGCTCGCAGTCAGGCTCGCTTCCGCACATTGACCTCTGAATTTCGCTCGAAAAATCGCTATGAAGAACACCATGGTCCACAAGTCTGCGTTTAATTTTGCACGCCGTTTCATAAGCAAGGTTTGTAGCAGAAGTTTTTGTTCACGTACTCTGGCCCTTTCTCGTTGTGAGCTGGTTGAAAGACGTTAACTCCGTCATCGCCAAAGTTACCGCGTACGGTCGCCGCTACATCAAGACCGAAGTATTCCATGTGGCTCGCTTCAAGGGCTGCCGCTGTCAGCAAGACTCACTTTCATGACGACGAGCTTCTTCTGCCACCGAGGTAATAGTTACGTTGCGCAGTTACCTCGTTGAAGAAGAAAGAGACGCGTGAGGGACGTTCGCTTAGCTGGCTACTCCATCGCTCCTATACTCTTCCAAGCATTTGCAGCGAAATAACCTTATCCCATCCCGAATATTACATCATAAAAAGCGCGACCTTAGTATTCAAGTAAATTGGTAAAGAGAATGGCAAATTAAACATAGCCCTAACTACAGCAAGGTCACGCATGCAACACGTACCGCTTAACGCTCTTCCATGGCTAAACGATACTATACAAGGAAGTATTAATGCTTAGATATCCATTGGAACGCACACTACGTCTGATTTAAATAGGAAGCTGAAAAAATAAATCACTAACAACTCTAAAAGAACGTCGCGTTACTTGCGCCGTAAATCTCCTCGTGCATCGTCTTTGTTAAAATTAGTGCTTTAGAGTACAGTAATTCATTCTAGATTGAAGTACTTAAAAGCGGTGTAAGCCACTAGCCGCGACTCCACACATACATCAACATAACCTCTTCAGAATCAGGCTTGTCCTTATTATCTGAAGCCATAATTGACAAGCAAGTATAACAGCGCGCAAAAATAACTTTTTCTTTCCATCATCAGAACCCTGCAAAATCTTTCTCGCCTAAATATATTTCACAATTCATATTATCATTTCACCTAACACAATGAATTCAAAAACAAGTTTACAAATCACATCAAATAGATAGACCTCTCAAAATGGATATCCCACGATCTCAAGCACTTTTGACAGGGAGCAGATTTGATGCAGCTGATTCGTCGAATGGCGACAGTAGTCCGCTGCTTTCCAGACAGGCGCAGAAACGAACTTCACATTCAAGCGGGATTAGAACCGCCGTAAACAGGGCAGCTTTGTGCCTTGGTGCCTTATAAGAAGGAAAGCACACGGAAAGAGTGGAAACGTATCAACTGTAAACACACCAGCTCAGTTTGGCAAAATGTTTTGCGCGCGTTAAAAATAAAACACGAACGCCGCATGCGCTCGAATTTTAAATTTTACAGCAATAAAAACAGAAGGGCAATTGAAGGCGAAAACTATCTGGCAGCGTTGGTGTCCATGTCGGCGTGTGTCTTCAATGCCTGGATTCTCGCTGCCATCACTCCGTGAGTAGGATTTCAAAGGCTACGCCTTAACCCCTTGAATCGATTCTGCTGCCGATCTTTTAACAACTATAGCTGCTTTTTGATTATTAAGTTACTGTCAAGAGTGCAAGAATAACCGGCCTCCACGCGCGCCATCGGCATCACTTCAAATTTGGCTACTTCTCAAGACTGCTAGATTAGGCGCTGGTTTTCGCATCGGTAAGTCGCACTCTGCCGCATTCTCATCAAAATTAAGGAATTCAGGCAATGCTCCACAATATGTGGCGTCGTCCATGTAAACGAATGTAGGCACTGCACTGCAAATTATCAATGTTATTTTCTTGCTTTTTAGCGACTGAATGTTTTCTTGGGCGAGGGGCATGAGTAGTTATATTCACCCACTTAGTCTTAAGGTTCTAATTTATTTCCTGCCAGCATGTTTTTAAAAATTTCGTCCTGAGCAACCTAAAGTATTGGTGCTGCAAGCGTTCGTCCCTGCAGTGCCAGTAATTTTTCGCGCTGCAATGCAACCTTATACAACCCTCGGCAAGCTGCGTTGGTATCCCCTTAACTTACAAATAGGGATTTTAAAGACGGAACAAATGGAACACTACCAACACTCAAGATGGGCGAGACAAACAGTGCTTGAAGCGTTGCTGATTCTCCAGTCTCAGCTCTAACCAAATAGCCCGTACCAACCGCCTTCTATAATAAAAAGCCAGATTTTTTAATCTTGCCTTGTCATAACCTTTTAATTATACCAGCGTTAGACACCGCGCACGTCTTACCTGTTGTCAGTTCCTTTGTATTTATGCCAACTAGTAGCTTCCCAGTCTAACTATGTCTTAGCTACAGCTAGAGCAAGAATAACACGACGCTGAAGACGCCCGTGAAGCCGAAAAAAAATACTATTTTAGCACTGACCATTCACGCTGCAAAAGCAGTATAGTTTATAATATTCAACGAACCTGCGCGGATCATATTTTTTTCTTTTCTTATAGGCTGCTCGACAAAATAGAAGCGGCATCCTCTTCTGGTAAGAAAAGCATGGCTTAGATCCGAAATGAGGGAAATCGACACCAGCAGATTCTCGATCACCTTGACGTTAGCCAAATGCATGCGCAGGAGTGTTGTGACCTTCCTTGTACAGTTCGATACTGTGGCTTGCTTCTATTAGAGCTGTACAATTAGAAAATGGCTTAGATGCGGTGAAAGATTTCGCCTCTCCCCAAATCAATAACAAATCGGACCCTGAGGTGTGTTCCATGCTGTACTGTACCTCGTGATTTGAAAAATGTGGGCCTTCATAGTGCTTAACACCTGTTTTACAATTTTATATATACTGCGACCTCTTTGAAGTCTGTGAGAGGAAATCTTAAAAAAAGCTATAGCATGTCAGTTTCCAAATTCCACAACGGACGCATCAAAGAGCGTGGCATGTGCACGCTGGCAAGAGAGCAAGTGAAATACCTGCATGACACCTTGCATGACAACACGGTAAAGACAGGTTCGCTCACCTATCAGAGGGAAGCATTGTGAAACTTAAGGGTGTTAAACAGAGGCTGTGAACGGGTCAGCATGCTTCCACATGAAGCCTCGCATTATCCTCGACCCAGCCAACGCGGCTACCAAGTTACTGGCGCGCTGAATAGCGGGCGTTAAAGACGGTGAGGTTAAACAGAAAAAACGTTTGACAGATTACCTCCAGGGGCTCTTTGAAAGACAGCAAGAGAAACTATACAGGGCAATGAGACTTGGTCGTTCTTTGAGGAACAGAAGTAGAGAGCAAAATACATTTCGAGGAGAGACTACGAAAAATGGATGGTAGGACGCAGTCAGACTAATTCCTGCAGGTGTACAGTAAAAACAGCGATATGCGACAAAGAAAAAAGGGCCAGAAAGTTGGCGACCGGTAATGCAGAAAACTGGGAGAAGGAATTTGTCCCGAAGAACAAATACAAAGTCCGCGAAAACAAGACGGCTATGTTGAGACAAGAAAGGGGAAACAAATATTCATTGCGTGAATCGACGCATGTAAAGCACCGAAATGCGAATGGAAACGCGTATGATAAATCATGGGCGAGTAGCTTTCTGTTTGAGGCTAGGTCTGGTTTCCCGAAAACCAGGCAATATAGAAATAAGCATATACAGAGAGATGAGTATAAGAAAGGAATGTAGAAAACATAAACCATTTTCTGATGAATTTTAAAGCAATGCATTAAGATATGAAAGAGGACAGGGTGGGCAATCTTGTAGCTTTGGATTTTATGGTTAGTGAAAGAAAAATTAAATCAGTGGGAGAGACACTATAAGAAGACTAGAGTAGAGGTGACATAAAGGCGTAATGTAGGCATTGGACGTACCTCCTATCGAATAGTTTAAAATGAATTCATAAATGTCACAATGAATTCATATGACGTAGAACGAGTTATATGCGTCAAAAATGGGCCTCGGGTAAACTGGTTTGAGCAGAACATGAGTTGTATGTGTGAAGAAATGTGCCTTGTATATCAACATATATGCTTCATACGAGTTCATATAGTCACCGAAAGCCGGCAGAAGGGCAGAAGGGCACACCAGGACTAGCCAAGCAGACACACTCAGCGAAAGAACGCACGAGCCGGGGAAGACAAAGAAGACCAGCGGGTGCTGTCCCACCGCATGGCGGCGCCAGTAAATGGCTAACATTGTGGCTTTGTCCCTCCACTTGGAAATGGCGTCGCCCCGATGCCGCGGAATCACAGAAATCCGGAATAAAGTCTGTGGCGCCGGACTTGGCAGAATAAGTTCTAGCGGGCGTGGTATACGGCTTCATCCTGGCAACGTGGACGATTTCGGATGCCGCCTGCCGCCTAGAGGAGCGAACAGACACTTGCGGGAGAACTTCGTAGTTAACGTCACTAAGTTTGCACAGTACCTCGTAGGGACCGAAGCAGCAGCGCAGAAGTTTTTCGGGGCGACCCCGCAGACGGATTGGGGTCCAAACCCGAACTTGATCGCCAGGGTGGTAAAGCACCGCCCGGTGATCAAGGTTGTAACGTTGAGCGTCGCTTTCCTGCTGGGTACGGGCTCGCTGTCCAGCTAGCTGGCGGGCGGCTTCTGCGTGCCGAACGAACTCTTCAGCGCCAGCGACGAAGGGACGTGCAACGTCTGGCAGTAACAGTGCGTCCAGCATAGTCGTGGCTTCGCGACCGTGCACCAAACGGAACGGCGTGAAGTGCGTCGTCTCTTGAGAAGCAGTGTTGTATGCGAACGTTACGTAAGGCAAGATCTGGTCCCAGTTCTTATGGTCGGTGTCGACGTACATGGAAAGCATGTCGGGAATGGTCTTATTGAGTCGCTCAGTCAGTCCATTTGTTTGAGGATGGTAGGCAGTGGTTCGACGGTGGCTGGTGCCACTGAGACGCATAACTTCCTTAGTAAGGGCTGATGTATAAGCCGTGCATCGATGAGTTAAAACGACTGCAGGGGCACCGCGACGGAGGACAATGTTAAAGATGAAAAAGTTCGCAATTTCGGCAGCGGTGCCGCAGGGAAGGACTTTAGTCTCACAATACCCGGTGAGGCAGTCGGTGGCAACTATAATGTACCTGTTGCCCAATGATGATGTCGGAAATGGTCCCAGCAGGTCCATGCCGACCTGGTGGAAAGGCATTCGAGGCAGATCAATGGGTTTTAATAGGCCAGCCGGCTTCACAGGTGGTGTCTTCCGACGTTGGCACTCGCCGCAAAACTTAGCGTAGTGCTGGACAACTGTAACAAGCCGGGGCTTGTAATACCTCTGCGTATCCGCGCCAACGTGCGAGAAAAGCCGAGGTGGCCGGAAGAAAGGTCGTCGTGGCATGCGTGCAGAACTTCGTCTCGAAGCACCATTGGGACCACAAGCAGGTACGGAGTGTCCGTGGGACCGTGGTTACTCTTGTAGAGGATGCCACCGCTCAAGCAGAACGACGATAGCCCGCATGTGAAGAAGCGGGCGGCGACGAGGTGCGACCTTCGAGGTACTCTATGAGGGGTCGTAGCTCGGCGTCATCTCGCTGTTGTTGAGCAAGGATGGACGTGGTTAAAGCGCCAAGAAAAGCGGTATCGTCTTCCGTGTCAGCAGTGGTGTACGGGAGAGGAGCACGGGACAGGCAGTCTGCGTCGCTGTGTTTGTTGCTAGACTTGTACACGATGGTAACATAGAATTCATACAAGCGTAGACTCCAACGCGCCAGCCTTCCCGAAGGTTCGCGAGCATGCAAAGCGAGTGGTGATCGCCCACGGCTCGAAATGGGCGACAATACAAGTGTGGGCGAAATTTTGTTACCGCCCAAACGACAGCAAGGCACTCTTTTTCCGTGGTAGAATAACTCGCTTCGGATCACGACAGAGTGCGGCTCGCATAAGCAATCACGCACTCAACACCATCTTGCCACTGAACGAGGACGGCACCCAGACCAACGTTGCTGGCATCGGTGTGTAGTTCCGCGTCCGCCTCCTCGTCGAAGTGGCCAAGAATAGGCGTAGTTTGGAGATGGTTCTTGAGGTCGTTGAAGGCCGTCTGCGGTTCTTGGGCCCAGATGAAAGGTTGGTCGTCCTTTGTCAAGCGAATTAGAGGCTCGTCTAGTCGGGAGAAGTCTTGCACAAAACGTCGGTAATAGGCGCAGAAACCCAAAAAACGGCGCACAGCACGCTTATCAGTGGGTGTCGGAAACACAGAGACGGCAGCCGTCTTGTCGGGGTCAGGGCTAACACCTTCAGCGCTCATGACATGGCCCAAGAACTTCAGCCATTGGAACACCAAGTGGGATTTCTCTGGTTTGAGCGAGAGGCCGGCCGATCGTATGGCCTCCAGTACTGCACTCAAGCGCTTGAGATGCTCGTCGTAGGTGGCAGAAAAAATGACATCTTCAAGGTAGATGAGGCAGGACTGCCATTTGAGGCCAAAGATGACAGTGACCATTATTCTTTGAAAGGTGGCAGGAGCGGAACACAAGCCGAAGGGGAGCACCTTGAACTCGTACAACCCATCAGGAGTAACGAACGCTGCCTTCTCGCGGTCCCATTCATCTACCTCAATCTGCCAGTACCCACTGCGGAGGTCAAGAGAAGAATAGTGGGCATGACGCAGCCGGTTGAAAGAGTCATCGATTCGAGGTAACGGGTAAACGTCCTTTTTGGTAATTTGGTTGTCTTCGATAGTCGACACAAAATCTCAGTGTCCCGTCCTTCTTGTCGACCAGCACAACGGGCGGAGCCCATGACCTTCTAGGCGGTTGTATGACATCATCCCGGAGCATTTCGTACACCTGCAGTCGTATCGCCTCACGTTCTCTTGCCGACACACGATAGAGGTGTTGACGAATAGGCCGCTCACTGTCGTCAACTATGATGCGATGTTTCGTTATGGACGTCTGCCTGACCTTAGAGGTGGTCGCAAAGCAGTCATGCAAAGAGTCAAGGATGGTTTGCAAGCGGCGATGCTGATCAGTGTTCAAAGCAGGGTTCATGTCAGCCTTAACTGTTCGACTAGGTCCTCCTGGAGGGGTGTCCCTGGACGCTGACAACGCGCAGTGCGTGGCGGGCTCGCTAATTTCATCGAAATAGGCGATGGCTATATTTTTCTCCAAGTGGCGGTATTCGGCGCTAAACTTCGTAACCAGAAGCTCAGTTCACTGGTTCCGCAAGGCAACCACACCCCATGCGATGCAGACTTGTTGGCTCAGCAGTAAAGACAAGTTTGCTTCTGCGATGCCGTTGAACGCGCGGGAGTTGTCGCAGTCCCCCGTAACAAATAAGCTGGCACGTGGTGGTAGAGTGACGTTGTCGCTGGACACGCGAAAAACGGGTTTTCCTGGCGCACTGTCGTCGGCTACGGTGCATGAGGCGGAGAATCTCACCATGAGTTCGCGGAGGTCGATGAAAGCTCCATTTTCGCGAATAAAATCGAGACCGAGGATCAGGTCCTTGGAGCACTCAGCCAGCACAGCGAAGCAACCAGTGAAGATGATACTGCGAATCTCAATCCTAGCGGTGCAGACGCCAAGCGGCATCACAACGTGACCGCCAGCAGCTCCGTGCCAGGGTGTCAACACTTTTTGCAAGAGGGCCGGCAAGAGAAAGACTCATAACTGAAAAATCTGAGCCGGTATTGACGAGGGCAGTCATATGGCGGTGGCAGCGAGGACCGGTATTTCGGCTGAAACAACCTCATTTTCTGGAACGCGCGCAGTGGAAGGTTCTGGATTGGAGGGTCGAGGTGTTCGTATAAATAGGGCGTCGAGCAGAGGCTGTTCTAGGCGTCGGAAGGTGGTCAGAGCAGGTGGAAGATCGGGTTGAAGGGTCAAGTCGGCGAGCTGAGGATCTTGTTCGAATTGCGGAGCAACGGCAGCCCTACCCCCACAGGTCGCCGTCATCAGATTTCCCGGCGTGGATTACGGGACTGCCGGATGGACGGCTGGCGACCTGGGGAAGAGAACCGACGGGACGACGGCGACCTGGACGGGCGCTGTGGTGGAGACGCACGGCGGACGCTGGCCGACAGGTGCTGCTCGATGTCACGGGGTCGTTCACCATAGCGTCGCCGAGGACCGTCTGGTGAAAACCCTCACAGGCCCATCCGACGATACGGGCAGTGGCGCAATATGTGGCCGGCTTCACCGCACTGGAAGCACAAGGGCCGGTTGTTCGTTGTGCGCCACGCGTGTGCTTTGCTGAGGGGTGGCCGTGCGTCGGAGAGGGCAAGTCGAAAAGCGTTGATGCGGTGCAGAAGGAGGAGGGAAGTAAAACGCCGGTGGTGCTGGCGCAGAGCTGCGCAACGCTTCCCTCTACGTCATGACATACGGCTCAGGCAGCGGCTATGGACAGGCCATTGGCTACACCGCTCGACGGACCACGTCGTGGATGACACCCGAGATGGCTCCGACACCCGTGTGTTGCTCGTCAGGGCGAAGCTTCTGTAGCTCCTCGCGCACAATGCTCCTGACAAGTTCATGGAGGGCCTCACTCTCGTTTCCAAGCAGCGGCATGTTGGCGTCCATTGCAGTTATATTCGCCGGACTGCCGTAATGTGCGAACCTCTGCTGCAAGGCGCCCTCCATGCTCGTCTCCTACCGAGCAAAGTAAACCACTGTGCTAGGAGGGTCGCGCAAAAGTTCCACTAAAAGCTGCTCTTTGACTCCTCGTATAAGATGACGCACCTTCTTCGTTACAGACATGGTAGGATCTGCGTGGTTGAAGAGCCGCGTCATGTCTTCTACGAAGATGGCGACGCTCTCATTTCGCCGCTGCGCTCGGGACTGCAGGGCAACTTCAGCTCGCTCCTTCCGTTCGTTGCTGCCGAAGGTGTCGAGCAACTGTCGCCGGAAGTCTTGCCAGGTGGGGATAGCGGATTCGTGGTTTTAAAACCACGTCATGGCGGAGTCTTCCAGGACAAAATAGACATTGCGGAGCTTGCGGTCCTCGTCCCACTTGTTAAACGCAGCGACTCGGTCGTAGCTGGCCAACCAGTCTTCCACGGCCTCGAGCTTGTCGCCATGAAACGACGTGGGAGTGCGATGCGCGTGAAGAAGCAGCGGTGCGGAACTGACGGCATTCTGGGTGGTCTGACTTGTCGAAGTTGACGTCATTGCACGGGGTCGTGCCGTCAGGGGTCGGAACTCAGGATTTAAGCCTCGCAAGCAGCGGCATGCCTTGTGGACAGGTGTCGTGTCCACGGGGTGTAGCTGGGCGTCGTCGGAGGCTCCCGGGAGCTCTTCGTGCATTGGGAAAAATACCCAGCACCTCCACCAAAAATGTCACCGAAAGCCGTCAGAAAGGGCAGAAGGGCACACCAGGACTAGCCAGGCAGACACACTCAGCGAACGAACGCACGAGCAGGGGAAGACAGAGAAGACCAGCGGGCGCTGTCCCATCGCATTGCGGCGCCAGCAAATGGCTAACACTGTGGCAATATGTGTCACGAAAGCGTCTCTTATAAATTCATAGGGCTAATAGCGAGGTCGTACGTGTCAAAGAAGTTTGCCTTGTAAATTTGCTTGTGCTGCATACAAGATCACACGCGGCACAATTGTGTCTTGCATGGACTTTTCTTGTGACAGTGTGCCTGCTGGCATAAAGCATTTACAAGTATAGGTACGCACTGGACTTTCTCGTGCATGGACATTTTTGTAGCATACCTAAACGCACTTGCGACATATGTACGCACACATCATATCAAATGTGGCTTGTACCTAATTTATCTGCCTCTAACAAAACAGGCAGCAGCTCATCAGTGCCTCATATAACTCGAGAGTGCTTCTTCAATCACTCGGAAAAGAAGCGTCGAAGAATTGACTATCAAGATAGGAATATCACCTGAGAATAACAAAACACGTGTCGTGTTTTGCTAAAATTTCTCCGGAGCCCTGGACTCAGGGCCCGCCCTCACGTGCTCCAGCCACCAACCCCAACAATAAACGTTTGCCCACTGACTCAATCTCAGTGTTTCTATGTTTTTCTTCATTTCCTTGCTCTTGCTCTCGATACCGGCAAGTCAGGTTGTCTGTCGTTCGGCGTGTCCAGTGTACTTAGATACATAGTTAATTAGAAGGTTAATATGACCTTCTCTGCTTTGTTGCTCAGTTTTAAAGCCGCGCAACAAATAGCATCAGAAAATGTAGCGCAAGAGCTCTGCGTGCAGCAAAAACTAGGTTCTGGAGAAGGCTATGGCCAAGAAAGGAGCTGGCGCTCAGAAAACTATGACATGACAAGATGTTTCAGTGCTGATCACAGTGCGAATAAAGGCTCCCTTTATAAGTGGCACACTACGCGAGCCCCGAATGAATGCTCAGCACACTTTAGAGACAACCGTTTAGTTAAGGACGCAAATCCTACACGTGACAAAAAAAGTAAACATGTTGCCATATAGAGCAAGTTTTGTCCAAAAATAATTCATGGAGTCTCCGTGGCAGTCGTGGTATAGCGTTTAGACAACAAAAGGGAAAGTAGTTTAGTGATTATTGTATTGAGGTACAAGCCGGCATGGCAGGAGTTCGAATGCTTTTGGAGGAATTTTTTTCCTTCGTTTCTTAATTTTGCTTGTTTTCCTAATTGTATATCGCAGCATTTCTATCGCTCAATCATTCTTAATTCCACGCCAGCATTTCTCCCCTCCCCCTCTATATTCTCGAAATGTGATACAAATTGACAAATTTATGAAGGGAGCCAACAGTCATCGAAACCAAGGTGCATAGTGGAACGTTAATTGTTTTTAATGTGTTATGCTTATCAGTGGGATAATAATACTTAGAATAATATATCGCTTAAAGAAAATTACTTATAAAGCAGCAGAAAAAACAACCATGCCGCCCGTGGGATCCGAACCCACGACCTGCGAATATCGCGTCCGGTGCTCTTACCAACTGAGCTACGGCGACGGCTGTCCAATCTGCTGCTCTCGTGGGTATTTATGTTTACTGGGTGTAAGCGAGCCTTGAGAGTGTTCACCAGCGCCACCCTCGACCATAGCAGCGGACGTAGCACGTCCTGTGATATCGCGAGCGTGGCGTAGAACGTCATCTAACGGCGAGGGCGGAAACCGTGCGAGAGCCCTCTTATGCTACCTATGGCATCAAGACTGCCAGAACCGAGACCCTCGTAAAGTTATTAGCAGACAAATTAAATGAAATGAGGGGCCCCTTAGACAAATTTATGAAGGGAGCCAACAGTCACCGAAACCAAGGTGGATTGGTTGAACGTTAATTAATTTTTTTATGTGTTATGCTTATCAGTGGGATAATAATACTTTGATTAATAAATCGCTTAAAGAAAATTACTTATAAAGCAGCAGAAAAAACAACCATGCCGCCGGTGGTATCCGTGCCCACGACCTGCGAATATCGCGTCCGGTGCTCTTACCAACTGAGCTACGGCGACGGCTGTCCAATCTGCTGCTCTCGTGGGTATTTATGTTTACTGGGAGTAAGCGAGCCTTGAGAGTGTTCACCAGCGCCACCCTCGACCATAGCGGCGGACGTAGCGCGTCCTGTATTACCGCGAGCGTGGCGTAGAACGTCATCTAACGGCGAGGGCGGAAACCGTGCGAGAGCCCTCTTATGCTACCTATGGCATCAAGACTGCCAGAACCGAGACCCTCGTTAAGTTATTAGCAGACAAGTTAAATGAAATGAGGGGCCCGTTTGACAAATTTATGAAGGGAGCCAACAGTCACCGAAACCAAGGTGGATTGGTTGAATGTTAATTAATTTTTTTGATGTGTTATGCTTATCAGTGGGATAATAATACTTAGATTAATAAATCGCTTAAAGAAAATTACTTATAAAGCAGCAGAAAAAAACAACCATGCCGCCGGTGGGATCCGAACCCACGACCTCCGACTATCGCGTCCGATGCTCTTACCAACTGAGCTACGGCGACGGCTGTCCAATCTGCTGCTCTCGTGGGTATTTATGTTTACTGGGTGTAAGCGAGCCTTGAGAGTGTTCACCAGCGCCCCCCTCGACCATAGCGGCAGACGTAGCACGTCCTGTAATACCGCGAGCGTGACGTAGAACGTCATCTAACTGCGAGAGCAGAAACCGTCCGAGAGCCCTCTTATGCTACCTATGGCATCAAGACTGCCAGAACCGAGACCCTCGTTAAGCTATTCGCAGACAAGTTAAATGAAATGAGGGGCCCGTTTGACAAATTTATGAAGGGAGCCAACAGTCACCGAAACCAAGGTGGATTGGTTGAACGTTAATTAATTTTTTTATGTGTTATGCTTATCAGTGGGATAATAATACTTAGATTATAAATCGCTTAAAGAAAATACTTATAAAGCAGCAGAAAAAACAACCATGCCGCCGGTGGGATCCGAACCCACGACCTGCGAATATCGCGTCCGGTGCTCTTACCAACTGAGCTACGGCGACGGCTGTCCAATCTGCTGCTCTCGTGGGTATTTATGTTTACTGGGTGTAAGCGAGCCTTGAGAGTGTTCACCAGCGCCACCCTCGACCATAGCAGCGGACGTAGCACGTCCTGTAATACCGCGAGCGTGACGTAGAACGTCATCTAACTGCGAGAGCAGAAACCGTCCGAGAGCCCTCTTATGCTACCTATGGCATCAAGACTGCCAGAACCGAGACCCTCGTTAAGCTATTAGCAGACAAGTTAAATGAAATGAGGGGCCGGTTTGACAAATTTATGAAGGGAGCCAACAGTCACCGAAACCAAGGTGGATTGGTTGAACGTTAATTAATTTTTTTATGTGTTATGCTTATCAGTGGGATAATAATACTTAGATTATAAATCGCTTAAAGAAAATTACTTACAAAGCAGCAGAAAAAACAACCATGCCGCCGGTGGGATCCGAACCCACGACCTGCGAATATCGCGTCCGGTGCTCTTACCAACTGAGCTACGGCGACGGCTGTCCAATCTGCTGCTCTCGTGGGTATTTATGTTTACTGGGTGTAAGCGAGCCTTGAGAGTGTTCACCAGCGCCACCCTCGACCATAGCAGCGGACGTAGCACGTCCTGTAATACCGCGAGCGTGGCGTAGAACGTCATCTAACGGCGAGGGCGGAATCCGTGCGAGAGCCCTCTTATGCTACCTATGGCATCAAGACTGCCAGAACCGAGACCCTCGTTAAGTTATTAGCGGACAAGTTAAATGAAATGAGGGGCCCCTTTGACAAATTTATGAAGGGAGCCAACAGTCACCGAAACCAAGGTGGATTGGTTGAATGTTAATTAATTTTTTTGATGTGTTATGCTTATCAGTGGGATAATAATACTTAGATTAATAAATCGCTTAAAGAAAATTACTAATAAAGCAGCAGAAAAAAACAACCATGCCGCCGGTGGGATCCGAACCCACGACCTCCGACTATCGCGTCCGATGCTCTTACCAACTGAGCTACGGCGACGGCTGTCCAATCTGCTGCTCTCGTGGGTATTTATGTTTACTGGGTGTAAGCGAGCCTTAAGAGTGTTCACCAGCGCCCCCCTCGACCATAGCGGCAGACGTAGCACGTCCTGTAATACCGCGAGCGTGACGTAGAACGTCATCTAACTGCGAGAGCAGAAACCGTCCGAGAGCCCTCTTATGCTACCTATGGCATCAAGACTGCCAGAACCGAGACCCTCGTTAAGCTATTCGCAGACAAGTTAAATGAAATGAGGGGCCCGTTTGACAAATTTATGAAGGGAGCCAACAGTCACCGAAACCAAGGTGGATTTGTTGAACGTTAATAATTTTTTTATATGTTATGCTTATCAGTGGGATAATAATACTTAGATTATAAATCGCTTAAAGAAAATTACTTATAAAGCAGCAGAAAAAACAACCATGCCGCCGGTGGGATCCGAACCCACGACCTGCGAATATCGCGTCCGGTGCTCTTACCAACTGAGCTACGGCGACGGCTGTCCAATCTGCTGCTCTCGTGGGTATTTATGTTTACTGGGTGTAAGCGAGCCTTGAGTGTGTTCACCAGCGCCACCCTCGACCATAGCAGCGGACGTAGCACGTCCTGTAATACCGCGAGCGTGGCGTAGAACGTCATCTAACGGCGAGGGCGGAATCCGTGCGAGAGCCCTCTTATGCTACCTATGGCATCAAGACTGCCAGAACCGAGACCCTCGTTAAGTTATTAGCGGACAAGTTAAATGAAATGAGGGGCCCCTTTGACAAATTTATGAAGGGAGCCAACAGTCACCGAAACCAAGGTGGATTGGTTGAATGTTAATTAATTTTTTTGATGTGGTATGCTTATCAGTGGGATAATAATACTTAGATTAATAAATCGCTTAAAGAAAATTACTAATAAAGCAGCAGAAAAAAACAACCATGCCGCCGGTGGGATCCGAACCCACGACCTCCGACTATCGCGTCCGATGCTCTTACCAACTGAGCTACGGCGACGGCTGTCCAATCTGCTGCTCTCGTGGGTATTTATGTTTACTGGGTGTAAGCGAGCCTTGAGAGTGTTCACCAGCGCCCCCCTCGACCATAGCGGCAGACGTAGCACGTCCTGTAATACCGCGAGCGTGACGTAGAACGTCATCTAACTGCGAGAGCAGAAACCGTCCGAGAGCCCTCTTATGCTACCTATGGCATCAAGACTGCCAGAACCGAGACCCTCGTTAAGCTATTCGCAGACAAGTTAAATGAAATGAGGGGCCCGTTTGACAAATTTATGAAGGGAGCCAACAGTCACCGAAACCAAGGTGGATTTGTTGAACGTTAATAATTTTTTTATGTGTTATGCTTATCAGTGGGATAATAATACTTAGATTATAAATCGCTTAAAGAAAATTACTTATAAAGCAGCAGAAAAAACAACCATGCCGCCGGTGGGATCCGAACCCACGACCTGCGAATATCGCGTCCGGTGCTCTTACCAACTGAGCTACGGCGACGACTGTCCAATGTGCTGCTCTCGTGGGTATTTATGTTTACTGGGTGTAAGCGAGCCTTGAGAGTGTTCACCAGCGCCACCCTCGACCATAGCAGCGGACGTAGCACGTCCTGTAATACCGCGAGCGTGACGTAGAACGTCATCTAACGGCGAGGGCGGAAACCGTGCGAGAGCCCTCTTATGCTACCTATGGCATCAAGACTGCCAGAACCGAGACCCTCGTTAAGTTATTAGCGGACAAGTTAAATGAAATGAGGGGCCCCTTTGACAAATTTATGAAGGGAGCCAACAGTCCCCGAAACCAAGGTGGATTGGTTGAACGTTATTTATTTTTTTATGTGTTATGCTTATCAGTGGGATAATAATACTTAGATTAATAAATCGCCTAAAGAAAATTACTTATAAAGCAGCAGAAAAAACAACCATGCCGCCGGTGGGATCCGAACCCACGACCTCCGAATATCGCGTCCGGTGCTCGTGGGCAGCAGGTTGGACAGCCGTCGCCGTAGCTCAGTTGTCTGTCTGTCTGTCTGTCTGTCTGTCTGTCTGTCTGTCTGTCTGTCTGTCTGTCTGTCTGTCTGTCTGTCTGTCTGTCTGTCTGTCTGTCTGTCTGTCTGTCTGTCTGTCTGTCTGTCTGTCTGTCTGTCTGTCTGTCTGTCTGTCTGTCTGTCTGTCTGTCTGTCTGTCTGTCTGTCTGTCTGTCTGTCTGTCTGTCTGTCTGTCTGTCTGTCTGTGTCAGTTTTCCTTGCTTAAAACACACATTTCATTTGTTGTTACCAGGTGTCACGAAACCTCAAAAGCTCACCACACATTAGGCCCACTCATGCGACACTTTTTTGCAGTGGAAATCAAAATAATCGTCCGAAAAAATAGTGGCAGCAGAAGTATGCTGCAGTAAAGGAGCTACACCAATTAAATCATAAGGCGCATTTGAAACATAATAATATTTATTCTCTATAAAGGAGACACTCATGTACAATCGGTACATAATCAGTCGCAACACAAGGAATTAGTCCTAGGAAAACCATTTTTGGTAGTAGTGAACGACTTCTTGCCTTCACAACGTAACTGGGTCTCTTCCGTTAAAATTATAGGTATAAGAGTGACTTGTAGTTGAACTAAACCGGACCGTGCCGTAGTGAATATACTCTTTTCGGGTCGGCAAGTATTTCCTGTCGTACGTGGTTTTGAAACTCTGCCCCCTCTTTCAAGTACGAAGCTAGGGTATGATATGTTTTCGGCTCGAAAGTTTCACGTGCTATTATAAGAGACGCGTAGCGGAGGACTCTCTGTGATGTTCTGCCGCTGGGTGTCAGTGGAGGAACGATATTATAATTCTTGGCAAAAACCCAGATGGCGTTGACGGGACCACTATCCTCGTTTAAAAAGAAAGTATTGTGCAGACATTAGTGTTAGCGATGAAACACAGATTTGGATGGAGCGGAATTCTAGAGGCCTGCGCACGTTAAATTACACGTTAAAGAACCCCAGCTGATCGAAATTTCCGGAGCCCTTCCCTACGACGTCGCTCATTGGCTTAGCCGCTTTGGGACGTTAAGCCCCCATAAACCAAACAAATAAATATTGCATCAAATGACAATGCACACAGAAGAGTCGCAGACTTATCGAATGACTCATATAGCTACTGAGAGTTGGCTCACATAAATTTGCGTCTTAACAAATTTCGCAGCCAGGTAAATTGAGCCACTGCATACGCTACTTTGCCCACAGCAATATTAGCAGTGAAATATAAACCGGCTAGTTATGTGCTCAGTAGATTTGTCCAATTGAGCGGAGGTTCCCTCGAAGGCAAGAGGAATACATTTGCTAAAAAGCAAGCGGTGGAATCCTCAAAAAGGGGTATGGAGAGGCCACTACAGGCCATTTTTTTGTGAAGCCAAGTTAAAAAAACTTGACATACAAGCATGCGATTCGCACTGTATTGCAGAATACTACCAGACGGCTCCACATATGATGAGCGTTAAAGTTATTCAGTACTGGCAACTAATTTCAAGGAGAAAAGTAAGATACTTTAATAGCTTCAGGCGTACAAAAACAAAAATGTCAACTTTTGCTCTAAAAATTTGTGTACTAGCTTCCACATTAACACCTCTTTTTTTGGGGGGGGGGTGGGGGGGGGGCTAGTTGGTGCATGCTTGAAGAGAAAACCTAGTGCCATAACCATGTAAACCACAAGGACGAACGACGACGAGCGCTTGTGTCTCGTCGTCGTTCGTCCTTGTGGTTTTGCATGGTTTTGGCGCTAGGTCTTCTAGCTTCCATAGAGGGTGAAAAGACCGTTCTGCGACCTAACACGTGCAATCTAAGACTACTCCAGTGTACCTAAGGGAGTGGTTTTCGCAGCACATGATGTCGGGGCCAGAAGAAAGCATAAGAGCTCGTCAGACATTAGAGGACTTGGAAAACAAATATGCCTCAAACAACCCACAGACAACACAACGACAATGGGACAGGCGCTCTCCGGATTCTGGTCCAGTGTTTCTATTCCCCGAGGGCGGTTTGGTTTCCAGTTTTCTAACGCACCCCGAAAATCGATGTTCGATGGCTTTAAGGCATCACATCGCCAACAAGTTGCCGGACAAGTAGCCCGGCGAAAATTGTACTTGTTTGAATCCCCATATTCCACGTAGGAGCAAGGTAAGTCATCTGGACGCACCTTTGTGTGCGCCTTCTGACGTTACGTGCCAGTTGTAAAAGGGAACGAATTTTAATACAGAGACTAAAGACGAAACAAAAGCATAGCATTTTCTTAGCGCGATTATAAAGAATTAAAGGCTCCAGTTAAAAGTTTTCATACCCAGCAGCATTTGAGCCTTAAGGACACCGTAAAGGTTCTGAAAGAAAGGATTTTATTTTCTTCCATCTTGTTTTGACAGCTTGAAGAAATGGTAAACAAAGGCCTGTTTTCCGCATACTGAAGCTTCAGGAATATGCTTGGAAAAGAAAAAAGCAGCGTTCCTAGGGTTTGTTGATTTATGCGGTGCATGGTTTGTAAATCGACTTGTTATATCGACTTGTACGGCGTCCGCGCGGTGTTCAAGCATGACCGCCAGGTTAACAAAAGCACGGCCAAGCACGGCACTCTCTTCAAGTCGCTTTCTGCTTCCTCGTCAAATCAACCGATGCCTCCCCTGTAGTTGAGATCGGTAAGAATATGACCATGCCAAAGAAAGCAGATCGGTGAAGAGGAATTCTTATGTATAACACTTTCGTTAATTCGAAATTATCTAACACTCGTCTTATTCGCAGTGAAGCTTTGGCTCCCTTATGTGTGAAGCGTCATAAAAAGTGTTCTGTTAATCTAAGCGTCGAGAAAGTTACCTTTCCTGTTCCTTTTAGTTTTGCATTATCGTGATTCGAATGTAAGGCAATGGCTGGAGTTCACTGCGCTAGAATAGACAGACCTAATCCTTGTTGATTGGTTCTGACATTTTCATTGCAAAATAGGTGCAGTAGTGCAACAGCAATATTTTTTTAAAGAATTCTATTCCAAAACACAGACACGCCTGCAAATTCTTAATTGAATGTCCCCAGCTGTCGGATGAAGCCGGCATGTCCGTCTTTTAAGGGTATCAACTATCGTCCCTTCTAGGCGGCCCGTCGCAAATAACGGGTAACTCAATAGGAATATTTTGAGCTTCTAATTTTGATAATACTAGAGAACAAATTGCAAAATTGGTTGTTGGGGAAACGAAATGAAGCAGTAACTGATTCGCATATCTCGGCGGACACCCGAACCCCGCCCTAAGGGAAGGGATAAAGGAGGGACTGGGAGAAGAAAGGAGTAAAAAGGTGGAGCCGTAGTGGAGGGCTCCGGAATAATTTCGACCACCTGGGGATCTTTAACGTGCACTGATATCGAACAGCAGATGGGCGCCTTTCCGTTTCGCCTCCATCGAAACACTTCCGCCGCGGTCGGGTTCGATCCCGGCCGCATTTCAATTGAGGCGAACGCAGAGGCGCCCGCGCGCGGTGCGATGTCAGTGCACATTAAAGATCACCAGCTGGCCAAACTCCCTCCGCAGCCCTCCACTACGGCACCTCTTTCTTCCTTTCTTCTCTCAGTCCCTCCTTTATCCCTGCACTTTCGGCGCGGCTCTGGGGTACACCGACATACGTGAGACATATAAAGTGCCATTTCCCTTCCTAAAAAACAAATGCGCCTTTTTTTCTCAGAACGAGCGGAAGATTTAGATTCCATTGATATCGAGGAATGGAAATGAACATAACGAGCTCCCTGGACCCGTCAACACCTCCCCAGCCTTTGATGTATGTGGCTGTGGTGTCCACCTGCAAGAACAAGTGCTTTCGCATATTTCATGTTTAGCAATGCTAACCGCACAGGCATTTATTAAAACGAAAGCTTTACTACTCCCCACCGCAGCTTCTTTGCCATGTGCGCAACTTTGACTTTAAAGTATAAACCACGTCATAGCTACAACGTCACTCAGCGCCGCCGCCGAAACCACGCGCTCGCCTCTGTTTGTATAGTATTTCGGCGTTCATTGTGTTCTCTGGCGTTGGCGTTAAGACCGTTCAAGACTCCGATGATTTGTAGGAAAGGAAGGGCGCATAACTGGCTCCCTAGGAGAGTGGACGTCTCAGTCCTGCTTATTGAAAGGTTGAAAAAGTTTTCCATAGTAATGTATTTGCGATAGTCAAACTTCGCTATATCTTGAGGGACCCTGTGGCCCTATTTTAGATATTGAAACTGCGCGCGTAATGTTCCCGTATTCTAGGTGCATACGGGTGCAGTGCCACTGCACAAAAGCCAACTGTTCGCCGCGAGATGTTGCATGTGATTGTTGCGGCGATGACTGAGGATTGCGAAGGGAGCGTGCTGGGGCGTGGTCACGCTTTAGGCTGCTTGCACGAGACGTCTCGAGTTGCGCAGACAATGAAGAGGCACCTTTCCAGGATGAAGACAAATTATGGAAGGTGCATCTTTGGAGGTTGAACAGCTGTTTAGTACGAGTGGCTGCTACGCAAGCAGCTAGGTTTCTTCAAAATTGTAGTGTGATTTGAAGGTTATCACATTCGTTCCGGTAGGCACGACAGTTTTTTTTTTCCTGGCGTGACGGCACATTGAAGCGAAACAAACATGAGGGTTCAGGATAGACGACATCTTTCGCGAGATAACCTCATGTGTTCGTTGCAGCGTTCCCACTAAAATAAAACTTGTTAGAGCAGTCTAATACGAGTGTGCTACGCCTAGAGGGATCACCTTCAAATCGCGTTAGACTGCGCCACTTCAAGCCTTATTCTAAACGCCTCTTTGTCCCATTAATTATCAGTGCTTTTGTTCTGGCGCGCTGAGGTGTTGGCGTCCGTTTTGGTGTAGCCATAGCATTAAGCTCTCGATAGCCTTGACCGCGTGCTCTCCTCCAGTGGTAGGTTCCATGTTGTGCGCCTTTGAAAGGTTTGATTTCGTGCAGAATGAACCGGTGTCCTTACTGATGACTGCGGGTGTTTCCCTCGTCGGGAGAGAGCATCGCTCGCAGCCCCCAATCCCTCGAAGGCGAGACCTTCCTTAGGCGCCAAACTAGAATTTTTACGCGAGCATTTTTTCGCCCAGCGAGTGTCCCGAATTGATATCAGCTACCATGGTCGCTTATTTCGTGCTTAACCATGTCGGGCTCTTCAAGGTCACCTTACCGTACAACCTGGTCAGCAGTGAATGACAAGCCGTCTATGCATGCAGTCTGTGTGCAGAAGCATTTAAGAGAACCGTGGCAGGTGTCCTTTGGTCTTTGGTTATGTGAACCGAATGTTTAGGCTCCTGTTTGAGTAAGTTCAATCAAAGGCTCAGTGCACATAAATCTTTTAAGGCAGGCCAGTGTCACGCGAAGCAGCATCTTAAGACAGGCACTCAGCTCAAACGTCGTTTCCTGGCACAGATGAAAGCACCTTATACGTGAGTGATGAGCTGTAGCTAAATTTTCTAGTGCCAAAGTATGAGGGGTACGTCTACAAGAAACGTCCCTGCAATTTCTGTCATTAATTAGAGGACTATCAGAAGGCAATGATAATAGTGGTCTGCTCTTTCATCACGCGTATACTACATATTGCCATAGTGGTTCTGCCGCAATTCTGACTCATACACAGTGCCATTCATAAGAAAATGTGAAAACAAGGCCATTAGCCCAACCGCATTACCATCGCTGCGAGCGAGACGCTGCTTCGCATTACCAACGGCGGACCACCGCTGCTTAACGACTATTTCCGTCGAAATTGGCGTCAGCAAACAAACAACTGCATTTGGTGGACGTTCGATTTGCCGTCCCCGTCCGCCCTGGAAGTCCGCAACCGCACGCTACCGACCCCCGGTATGCCCGCAGACGTGAACTATCAAGCCGTGCAAGTGGGCCCACCAATCCTATGTTCCCGTTCCCTCCGACAGCAGGACCCCGCCTTCCGCCTTCTTTAACAGGACTGATGACCGCGGTGCTGAAGTCTGGCTCACACCCTGCGAGTGGGTGAGCACCTTTAACAAATGGGATGACGCTACAAAATTGAACAACATGATATTCTATTTAACCGGCGGTGCGAACCTCTGGTATAGCCGACACGAAGCAGACCTCTCCACGTCGTCCACCTTCAAGAGGAACCACTTCGAAATATTCGGTTGTACTGATGTACGAAAGCTGCGTGCCGAGAAATGCTTGCGCGACCGGTCAGAGCACTCTGACGAGACCTTCACGAGCTACACTGAAGGTGTTGTCAACGTATGCTCGCGTGTCAATGACCCGATGTCCGAGGCCGACAAAATAAAGCACATTTTCAAGGGGATCAAGGACGAAGCATTTCAGATGCTGCGGTCCCGAGATCTCCGCACCGTTTCAGAAGTTGTCAGTCTCTGCCAGAGCTACGACGAGTTGCGGAAGCAGAGGCTCCTCTGTCGCCAGCTCGCTCCGCGTGTCAATCGCGTCCCAGCCTCTCAGCTGCACATCACCTATCGGTTCCATCGTAACAGATCAAAGGCTTCATACGTGAGGAAGCTGCTCGCAAACTCTCCCCTCTGCCACCGCACCCAGAGCCGTCTTCACCGAACGTGCGGCTGAAGCCCTTCCATCGGTTCATCAGGCTGCACCAGCAGCTCTGCCCGCCCCTATCGCTGCCCCATTGACCTACACTGACGCCGTTGCACGGCGGTGGCCGCCTAGCTACCGCTCAGGCTACGTAACGCCTGAAGCGCCTCTGCCTCAGGTCCTTCCAGCAACGATGCCTTTTTTGTAGCGTGAGCTACACTGGCCGAGGTTGAGCAGTTTCGGGCGGCTCCTGGAGAGCCGTGCTGCGCATGCGTGAGGAGCAGTGACGTCACACGGCGCACAGCTGGCGCGCCTCACCAGTCATAGCCGCATCATAGCTCCTCGGCAGACGCACTGGCGCCGGCGCGTGTCCAGCTGTGCGCCTGCGTTGCGCAGTAGCCAAGTCTGACACTGCGCCAGAGCCGCTTGATAGCGCCTTTCATTTTGTGCGCATGCGCAGAGGTATCACTGGGGTATACCTATAGCGGGGCGTCCGACAGTGTGGTATAGCCATGGAGAAGGAGAGCAAAATTGCTGCTCAGCGGCAATTGATGCTCAGCGGCTCAGCGTAGCTCTCGCTACGTATATCCTGGCATAGCCAAACTAACTCACTGCTAATTTTTCCGACCGCTTCCACCAATCGGAAATCCCTGGCGCACAGGTCACGATCGCCCCATCTCTTATTCATGGGGAGTGCCTGGTCACGTGGCCCGGCTTTGACGTCATCGTACGCCATTATCCCCTCTGCCTCCCCGAGTTGCAGGCTACTGGCCTTCTCAAACTCAATACTCAGCGACAGCCGAGCCAATACAGAGTCGTCTTCTTTCACCGGAGTGCTCCGCTTTCTCCATCCAGCGCTCACCTTCCCCACGTCGCCTCTCCCTTTTTCCCATGCGCCAGTGCCGCGCTCTTCTGCAAGCGGAAAACTACATGCCGCAATGCCTGAGGCGAGAACTGCGCCGCCAGCGAAATGTTAAAGGCCTTACTTCTCTCCCGAAAGTCTTCTGCAGAGAGTGTTTCTGTTCTGGCGCTCGTCGATACAGGGTGCTCCGATTTCGGCCTTGACCGCAACCTTTTCCCTTCCTTGTGAAAATTGAAAACACCACTTTCTGGATCCTCGCTGCGCACAGCAAGCGCTTTACGTACCCTACCGAGCCATTAGCGACGTACATTGCCCGACTCGTCATACAGGATGTTATGTACGCAATTGAATTCATCATTTCGCCAACCTGCTCTCATGACATAATCTGGGGTTGGGACTTGCTGCTGCGCCATAACGCCTTCATCAATTTTGCTCGTGTTAAACCGGAGGTTTTTCTACTCAGCGATTTCTCGTCGGCCACCGCCTCTTCTGCTGCTTCTCTCAAAGCCGTCGTTGCCGAAGACGTTAACCTTCCCCGCGTGCTCTGCTGTCCTCATACCCATCACTTGTGACTATGTTCGCGACGGCAACGTACTTTTTACATCATTGCCTATATTTCGCCGCCGCAAGTCACTGCCCCTACAACGAAATACCCACCATATCAGCTGGCCTTACCGTATAGTTCGTGACCATTCGTTTGCGTATCCTTCCGCTCTATATATACGTAGCGGTAAGTGCCTCTGTACAGTCCAGCTCATTGATTGCATTCTCCATCGTGATGAGAATAACAATTAGCCCTCACTTGCCGTAGACGCCTTCAGCCCACCGGTTCCCGCGCTTGACACTTCGCCTACAGCCGCCTTCCTTCACTCCATCGACGCAATTATTCCTGCACCTCAACACACTCAACTTCTTGCGCTGCTTCTTCAGTTTCGTTCTTCTTTCGATTCACACCAACCAGCAAGCCGACTGTCGCCCACCACATCGACAGCAGCCGTCGCGGTAGTTCAGTGGTTATGATGCTCGGCTGCTGACCCGAAAGACGCGGGTTCGATTCCGGCTAGCTGCGGCAGAGATTTTCGAAGGTGGCGAAATTCTAGAGGCATGTGTAATGTGCGCCCAGTCAAAACACACTACAGGATTCTAAGCCAGAAAATGTCTGTAGTCTGCAGCCTTGTCGTATTTCGGTCATGTCTTCTGTGTGTGTCTTGTATTGTGTAGATAGTCTTGTCTTCTGTAGTTTGTCTTGTCTCGTGTAGTCTGTCTTGTCTTCTGTAGTCTGCCTTTTCTTGAGTAGTCTGTCTGCCTTGTGTAGTCCGTCTTTTCTTCTGTAGTCTGCCTTTTCTTGAGCAGTCTGTCTGCCTTGTGCAGTCTGTCTTGGCTGTTGTAGTATGTCTTGTCTTCAGTACATTGTCTTGTGTAGTGCCTCGTATGCTGTGTAGCAGTCGTTACTGTGCTGTTCTTGTGAAGTTAGTGCTCGCATGTTAAATACCCCAGGTGGTTGAAATTTCGGAGCCCTTCACTATCGGCATCTCTGATAGCCTGAGCCACTTTCGGACGTTAAAACCACATAAACCCATAAACATCGACACTGGTGGCTTGGTCCCTCTGCGCGAGCGCCCATACCGTGTCTCCGCCACTAACTACACATTTTTACAGATTTGCCTGTCTGGTTGGGTTTGAAGACTTATAATAAACTGCACATCTCCAACCAAAAATTGTAACTTTAACCCAACGTTTCGAATCCGACTCGGCTCCTTCATCAGGAGTGACTGAGGGCAGTAGTTAGCGTCTTTTCAGTATGAAAGGGGGGGGGGGGGGGGTCAAAGGAACGACCGCTGTGACGCGAAAGGCGCGGGGGAGGGGGTTTTGGCTGTTAGTCACCCTGGCGCACTGCAGGGAGGTGGTGAATGGCGACTTTTTTTCGTTGAGTTGAAGAGCGAAGTCCCTGGGCTCATACTGGGGGCAGGTTTCCTTTTCTGCGGTTGATATTGTTCGGGGTGGTTTGGATATGCCAGGATTCCAGAAGGAGCCTTTTGTGGTAATTTGTTTCGGTTCCGAGGATGCGGGTTTCTTCGAAGTTGATTCTATGGTCGGAGTCCTCGGAATGTTCGGCTAGTGGATTGCGTTCTCTTGCGAATTTGCGGACGTCGTTTTTATGTTGCCGAATTCTTTCTTTTGAAATTTTTGGTTTCGCCGATGTAGCTTGCGTCGCAGTCGGCGCTGGAATTTTGTAGACAATGCCTTGAGCTCTTTCTCTCGGCGGCCGGTCTTTGGGAACAGGTAGGCAAAGCGCAACAGTATTTGTGGGCTTGTGTGCAACCTGGAGACCCGATTTTTTCAGGATTCGGGGTGATGATCTCGCTGACACCACCGCCATAAGGTAAAGTGACGTATTTTGGCGGTGCCGTTGGTCTTTGTGCGTTGATTTCTTGACGATTGTTGTGTTTTTGACGTCGAATGGTATTTGAAAAAAGTCTTTTGGGTAGCCGTTCATGATGAGTTCTTTGAATATCGTGCGTTGTTCTTTTTTCTGTCAAGTTCTGTGCAGCAGTGTGTCTCAACTCTTCTGAACCGCGTCTTCTCCACTGATGCTTTATGGACTGTCGGGTGGTTCGAAGAGAAGTGGAGATACCGACCTGAGTGGGTGTGTTCGCGGTATACGAAGAATTAAAGGGTATTGTGGTTTCGGGGGACGAGGACGTCCAAAAACGGCAGGGAGTTTTCTTGTTCCACCTCTAGCGTGAACTGAAAGTCAGGTTCTACGGAGTTTAAATGACGAAGGAAATTTTGAGTCTCAGATCTTTTGATGACGGCGAAGCAGTCGTCGACATACCTGAGGAAAAAAATTTGGTTTTGGGTGGAATGGGTTGACGGCTCGTTGTTCGAAGTGTTCCGTGGTTAAATTCGCCATGACGACAGAGTTGGATGCCCCCATTGGTGTTCCTTTCACTCTTCGGTAAAATTCCCCGTTTGACGAGAAGTATGTGTTTGATAGGCACAACTCCAGGAGGCGGCACACATCATTTACACTCAGCGGGGTTCGTGCGCTCAGTGTGTCGTGGCGTTGTAGGGCGTCTCGGGTAGCGGTCACCGCACGTTTGTGAAAAGGGACACCACGTCGAAGGAGACAAGGCATTCGTCGGCCTCAAGGGTGGCTTGGGACACCAGTTCGATGAAGTGACTGGAATGACGGACATGGGTCGCTGTTTTTCCTGTGATTGGGGCTATGAGTTTGTGAAGGTATTCTGACAACGAGCTAAGAGGGGAACACCGGAAGTCGACAATCAGGCGCAAAGGGATCCCCGGTTTGTGGACTTTGGGCAGGCCGTAGAATGCTGGAGCCGATCTGTTGGTGCTCAATAACTGAAGGTAGATTTTTCGGAAGGTGGGGTGTTTTTGGAATACTTTTTGGGGGCGGTGGCGCCCCCACCCTGTAGCAGCGCTGCCCCCCTGTGGCGGCACTGCCACCCTGTGGCGGCGCCGCCACCCTGTGGCTGCGCTGCCACCATGTGGCTGCGCCGCCACGCTCTGACGTGGTTGGTCACGTGATGCGAAGCAGCTGCCGGAGGCGCGCCGTGGCTGATCACGTGGTACGTCACGTGGTTGGTCACGTGACCAAGTTCCACTAGGCCAGCTGTAGCTATCGCGTCACTCCAGGTTTAACAAAAGGTAAACCGCCGCCAATTTTTTTGTCCCCCGACGGCCCCAATGAACTTAATGACATGTGTTTCGGTTTCTGTAATGCTCCGGCTAAATTTTAGCGCTTGATGGACACTATTTTGCGCGGCCTGAAGTTGAAGTCATGCCTGTGCTATCTAGACAACATCGTGGTTTTTTCTCCCTGCTTCGGGACTCATCTGTCCCGGATCAAGCACGTCTTCACCTGCCTTACGGACGCCGGTGTGGAGCTCAACTCTAAAACGTGTCGCTTGCTGCTCGCGAATTTATCATTTGAGGCCACATTGTGTCAAAGGAGGGCGTCCGTTCCGACTCTCTCAAACTACGTGCTGTGACTGCGTTTCCAAAACCAACTTTTATTCAGGAAGTGCGCAACTTCCTACATCTCATTTACTACTTTTGGCGTTTTCTTCGCAACTTTCTGTGATTGTTGCCTCTAACTAAGCTCCTCAACAGCAATCTGGACATCTCGAGTTGGTCGCCCGCATGCCTCGTCGACTACAACATCTTGCGCATTCTCCTCATGGCACCACCCATCTTGTTCCACGTTTAGCCGCAAGCACCAACCGAAGTACACACGGACGCCAATAGTTTTGGTCTCAGTGCTGTGCTTGCTGAGCGCCGGTCTGGATTCGACGAATACGTAGTTAGTTACGCCAGCCGCACTCTCAAGAAAGCCGAATCCAACTACTCTGTCATGGAAAAAGAGTGCTTGGTCATCGCTTGGGCCCTCGGCAAACGTCGCCTTTACCTCTATGGCCGTACTTTTGATGCGACTACAGAGAAGCATGTCCTTTGTTGGCTTGCTTTGATAAAAAATCCCTCCGGCCGACTGGCTTGAAGGGCTCCCCGATTACAAAAATATACCATACGCGTCCTCTACCGGTCAGGCCTCAAACATCAGGACGCCGATGAAGTGCGCCGCTCCCGCTACCGGACGAGATTAGCAGCCTCCGCGTCCTGTAAGCCCCGGCACCTTAGTTAACCATTAGCGACTTGCCTTGAGAACAGCGTAAAGATAAATGGATAACCTGTCTTCTCGACTCAATTCATCTACGGTTCCAGCATCCAGCGCCCTTCGTCCATAAAGCTTCAAATTTTGCTATTTGCGATAACATTTTTTAACGGCGTAACTACAAGCCGGATGGTCAAAAATGGCTTTTCGTCATTCCATGACTGCTGCGTTCCCAAATCTGCACATATTTCTATGATGACCCGTGGTTTGTCGCGCCGGAATATTCAACACGTACTCTCGCATCCGTTTCAGGTATTACTGGTTCCGCATGTACAACTTCATCGTCAAGTATATCGGCTCATGCCCGGCTTTCCAACGCCGTAAGCAACAGCAACGCTGGCAATTTGCAGCCACTACCCTACCCGCCTCGCCCCTTCGACTGCATTGGAATCGATTTATACGGCCCTCTGGCATACAGTACTGCTGGCTACAGCTAAGTCATTGTTGCAGGTAAGTTGAAACCTCTGCGCTCCCGGTTGCTACAGCTCGTGACATAGCGTCGTTCATTTTGCAGCGTTTCATTCTTCGCCCTGTTGTAACTCAGGAAGCGTGGTGGGGCCGGAGAGGGGGCGAAGAAGATCGTACATGGGGTTACGAGGAAGACATCGAAAATTTTACACAACTATTTACAATATGTACACGTACACAGCAACCGAGAGTATCTCTCATTAAGAGAGTCTCGGTGAGAGGGAGCTTCTCGACCGTACTCGGTGCAGGGTTTTATAGCGTTTTCCTTCCCTGAAATTCATAGATGGAGGCTGCGCCTGGCGAGGATGGCGTGACCTGAAAAGTTCACTGTGACACTCATCACACACTCTCCTTGGGGAACACGCACCTGTCATGGGATGAGCTTGAGAGGAGGGCGCCATCTACTTCGCGCAGACACCGGAATGTCCACGAGTGGCGTTCCCACGGTTCGCAGGTGGTCGCACCTTTTCCTCACCAGTGCAAGGCCCAGGATGCACGCAAGGCCACGCGGGGTAGGGAAACCGCACGCCGTCAATCTCTTTTTTCAAGACGGATTCCGCTGTCAAACATGATGACTAGACCCAGCTGACCTCGAGGTCTTCTCGGGAAGATTATTTACGGCTGACTTTGGCAGCTATCAACGCCATGCAGATGAGGGTGCGCTGTCAGAGCTTTTCTGGTTTCTTTCTGGGAAGACTTGCTCTGGCCGCTGCCGTGACTATGCCAGAAGCCTACCCCGCGTCACCTTTACTGATTCATCGGCAGCCCGTGCGAAAGTCCGCTGCAGCCGCGCTGGTTTTCCCGCACGATGACGGCGAAACGTAAGAGCCTGCCCCGCCGGGCGAAGGAGATGCAGATGCACAGGGGAGTGCATCCGCCGTCCGGTGGAATGTCGCTCAAGGATGCTCTCACCCATCAGGCCTCCAGGCCTCTCATCGGCTGTCGATGTCCAGCTCTGGGAATTTCTCTGGGAGGCGAGCCGAATGGGACACAAAACGCTAAGCCGCACACAACAAAAGCAAGTGCCGTCTGCAAGGTACCTGTCCCGCCAGATAAAAAACGATGCAATTGTGTTGTACTCCAGAGATCCCTCTAAGTGAAGGCTAAAACTATACCATATTTTTATAAGCGAACTCGAAGTGCGCACCCGATGCAAATTTCAGGTGCTCGGACCTCTTCAGAGCGTTTGTCTCATCATGACAAAAGAAAAATTACAATTTGTCTGCAGTGGGTGTAGTCACGTTGATGATGATGATGATCAGGTCGGAATTACAGGAAAAGATCTCTGATGTTACCCGGGCAGGGGGGAATCACCCAAGAGGTTAGACAGAGGGAGTGAATTTGGCCTCAAGCTATTTCAAATTCGCAGTTATAACAGTCACCTATGTGGTCTTCCTTTCGTTCGGCGTGGCAAAAGACACGATACCTGCAGTAAATATGCAAAACTTGAACAGCAAAACCCGCAGAAAGAGTACCGTACTGCAAAACATAACACGTCGGAAAGACTAGCAGCTCTAGGAGCTCACGCCACGTACCTGAACTACAATGCCCAATAGAAGGTTCGCTTCGCGATCCGTGTCTGTGGACACTATCATCAAACAAACACTGCAGGAAACTTTACCTGCAAGAGCGCACAACAAACCAAACAAAATTGAAGCTCAATGCAATCTAGTTGCTCCCATGTGAAGGACTATGCAGCATTGGCTCATGAGTTAGTTCGCTGTGCTTCTGTTCATATGCGACACTCTCACCATGCGCAGCTTATCTTATGTGCAAGCGCATGCTACAGGACTATTTGCATCTTATCTATACGTAAGTGATGCCGGATAAAAAAGGACAAAATATAGCAAACTAAAGGGGGGGAGAGAGATTACAGCTCAAAAAGGAAATTACTGTTCATTCAGTGGTCATTTCCGTTATACTTACGTGCGCAACACTTACTTTACACGAAAATCAAGCGTTTTTAAAAGCTACATCATTACGGCAAGAACACATAATACAACAATGAGTGCACTAGGGTAATACAAGCAGGTACTTACAACAGTAAATACAAGAAGCACTTATTCATCGATCCCGCCATTCTTCAGCCGAGTCCTGCGCGGTCGCGGTCGGACAACCGCTCTATCAGCCGATTCTACACAAAAGCCGATGGGCTGATTAGTTCCGCCTCCACACGACGTACTTCCAGAGCCTGGGTATCGCCTCGGAAACTTAAAGCGAGAGGGGCGTTTCCTCCTCTCTCGGTTCCAGGCACGTCATGTCCCGCTCCCACTCGCGCTCTGCGGCTCCCTTCTGTGTGGCAGCCGCGCGCCCATCTTATCACGTCGCATGCGTCACATGTCCTATGACAACTCCTTCTGTGGTCCCACAATATAGCAGGTGGCTTACGCCCTGCATGCGTACACTTAGTCAACTTGGCCTTCATGCGACGTTTGTGAACTCTAAGCACCGCGGTGACAGTTTCGGGCAGTTACGCAGTTGGCTGGGCTTCAAACAGTAGAAGCCTGTTCAGCAAATTTTCGTTTTTAGCCCTACCATTCAATTTGCTTGCCTTTGCGCGGCGCTGTCTCCTTGAAACTCTCCTAGCGCATTTGTTCCGAGCGTCTCCGGTTATTGCGGTGCCCTGGCGTGTTAAGCTGCAGGCCCCATGTTCAGCTCAAAAGCTGAACCAGTGAATCCCAAAGGCTCGCCGCGTGCGGAATTTTTTTCGCCTAGCAAAAGCACCTGAGCCCTGCTGTCAGTGCCAGGTGACAGCTTCTCTGAAAATTCGGATGCTTCTGTGATTTTGCCTCTGCTCGATACCTACCAGAACCTTTATTGGCCGCCGCGATGGCTGAGTGGTTACGGCGCTCGGCTGCTGGCCCGAAAGACGCGGGTTCGATCCCGGCCGCGGCCGTCGAATTTCGATGGAGGCGAAATTCTAGAGGACCGTGTACTGTGCGATGTCAGTGCACGTTAAAGAACCCCAGGTGGTCGAAATTTCCGGAGACCTTCACTACCGCGTCCCTCATAGCCTGAGTCGCTTTGGGACGTTTAGCCCCCATGCACAAAACCAAGCCTCTGCTCGGTTCTTTATTTTTTAGCGTTCTGTCGGGGGCCGCTGTTACTCTGCCGTCTTCTATCTTCAAACAACGTTTCACGATTGTCTTAACACCTGCATTCTGATAAGATTTTTTGCTGCCTATCCTACCCTGAGCTGCCTAGGCGTCGACCTTCCATTTCAAGCATTTCTTTGTTGCCAGCGTGTCCAACTACACCTTCGCTAGTGCCTTGTTATGGTCGGCGGTGCTACAGTTTTTTTCGTTTGCATTTAGACATATAAACTCAGTCCTTGAAACACATGAAGTGGCAGTGCTTTTAGGGCTTACACCTGCCCTGTCTCTGCTCTCCTGAGCGACTGTTGTGTCTGTAGCTGACCAAGCAGGGTTCCTAGGCTGGTCGCTGATACTCTGATCGGAGCACTGCCCGGAGCCATGATTGCGACATTTGAAGATGGTCCCTATGCGAATGCCGAAGTTATGAAACAGCTCTTTTCGCTGTTTCGTAGTTGTGGACCACCTCGTCGGACAGGCGCGCTAATACGCCGCCGACGTCAGCAGGAAGGATGGACACCAACATTCCTGAGCAGTCATCCTTATCTAACTTCGCTTCTGCGCAAATCTGCTGGAAATTTGTGAGAAAGGTTAGGAAATTTTCCCCTCTTTTGAAAAATTTTTAACGAGCTATTGCTCTATGCTTATTCAGCCACTGAAGTTTACGCTTAAGTTCATGCGGCTCTCGTTTGCGTAGTGGCTCTAGCTCCGCCCATCTCTTGTTGCTGTTAGCCTCCGATTCTTTTTCTCCTTCTTCACGAAACCTTCGTCTGTCCTGATGCTCAAGAAGAAATTGCTGCCCTTTCTCCTGACGAAGCCTTCGTCTTTCTTTGTTGCTCAAGAAGAAATTGCTTTTCTTTCTGCTGAATAAGCACATATCTTTCCGGTTGCTCAAGAAGAAATTGCTTCTCTTTCTCCTGACGAAGCATTCGTCTTTCCTGTTGCTCAAGAAGAAAACCCTTCTCTTTCTCCTGACGAAGCATTCGTCTTTCCTATTGCTCAAGAAGAAATTGCTTCTCTTTCTCCTGGCGAAGCCTTCGTCTGTCTTGTTGCTCAAGAAGAAACTGCTTTTCTTTCTCATGATGAAGCCATAGTCTTTCTTGCTGCTCAAGAAGTCGTCCCTTCTATGTTTCATGAATCCTCTCCGAGGAATAGCCTGCTTTCTTCACTGTCACCTCTTCCACCCACACAGCGTACAAAATCACATCTCTCCGTTTAGTGGGGCCTTCTGGGATACCCAGTCCTTATAGAATATCCAGCAGGTACTCTACCTTGAACCTCTCCATCGCGGATAACACTTTGTGCCGTTAATTCTCGCTAAGCACAAGCCTAAGCTTGAAGCGTACATAACGTAAAACTGCCTAAATTTTATTTCCTCCCAGAGAACCCAAGATCCACTCCCAGCATCTGTTTGTGCCAATGCGGTCTGGCGAAACGAGTGGCAAACATCGGGCGCTCACCCTGCCGAGCTCTAGCCGACCCGTTATTCCCGTAGCTGCAGGGAGCCGTTGAAGCCGGTGACCTGACCTGGACATCCCATAGCTGCCATCCTGTTGTTAGGACTCAGGTAGCGTGGTTGGGCTGGAGAGCAGACGAAGGTCAGAGGCGGGGCTACGAGGAAGACACTGAAAATTTTATACAGCTATATACATTGTGTACACACGCAGAGAAACTGAGTGTGCCTCTCAGTTAAATTGTCTCGGTGAGGCGCCGCTTCTCAGCAGTGCTCGGCGCCGAGTTTTATAGGCTTTTCTTTCCCTGAAATCCCCAGGTGGAGGCCGGGCATGGGGAAGAAGGCGTGCCCTGAAAAGTGCACTGTGGCACAATTATACACTTTTTCCTTGAGAACATGCCCCAGTCACGTGTTAAGCTTCAGAAGAGGATTCCCTCGACGTCGCGCAGACATCGGAAGGTTCACGAGTGGCGTTCCCCCTGTTTGCAGGTGGTCGCACTTGTTCCGCATCAGTGCTAGGGCCCGGACACGCGCAAGGCCACGCGGGGTAAGGAAACCGCTCGCCGTCAACTTATCGTTTGAAGACGCATACTGCTGTCAGTCATGATTACTGGACCCTGCTGACCCCCGAGTACTCTCAGCAAGGTCATTTACGGCTGTCCTTGGCAGCTATCTTCGTAATGTAGATAAGGGTGCACTGGCAAAGCTGTTCTGGCTGCTTTCAGGGGAGGCTTACTGTCGCCGCTGCTGTGGCTATGCTGGAGGTCGTCCCCGCGTCGCCTTTACTGACTCATCGGCAGCCCGTGGAAAGGTACCTTGTAGCCGCACCACTTTTCCCACACGACGAAGGTGGAGCGTAAGAGCCCCGGTGCTCCTGGTGAATTCTTCACTTACAGGGGACGCGTTTTCTTATCTGACATCGTTAAGCTCTGCTCGCCGAATGCAATATAATTCAACGGACTTGTACTGCCTACCATCTACAAAGAAATGGTCTAACCTAACGCTTTAATCACACCCTAAATGTCATGCTGGCCATGTACGCCGCTGCCAACTAGGCGAATTAGGGCCTCGTTCTACCCTTTATAACGTACACCTGTAACACTGCTACGCAGTCTACCATAGGGCTCTGTCCGCTTTTTTTTTGTACGGCCGCTATCCATCCCCTCCCCTAGACAAAGTTCTTCCCTACCGCCCTGCCGCATCAATTGTAGAGCTGTCTCTGAAGCTTCCCTACACACAGAAGACTGCCGCCAGATTGCACGGTCGCTCACGACAGACGCTCAGAGGCGCCACAAACACCACCATGACGACAATTAGCTGGAACCTGCCTTCTCACCCGGTTCATTCTTGTGGCTCTTGATACCCTCTAGTACTCCTGACCTGTCTAAGAAGCTTACTTCCAAATATCATGACCCCTACCGCGTTCCGGAGCGCACACCCCCGTCAACTACTTTATCGAGCGACTCATGCCCTGTGCCGATCTCCGCCGGCGTGGCCGTGAGACTGTGCACGTTCAACGTCTCAAACTCTATTACGACCCGGTCTTGTTTTCGGCATCAGGAGTCGCAAGGATGGCTTTTTTCCTCCCCGGGGCCATGATAAAGAAGAAGGGTATTAGCGCAGTCACATTGCCATGCTCCGAGCGAGGCCCTGCTGAGCCTGACGACGGCGGACCACCGCTGTTTTCGTCGACCTGAGCGTCACCAAATAAACTACCGTTACTCGAAGCAAGATTTTCTAGGGCGCTTTTGGAAAAAATTCCCGGCGCCAGAATGAAGAAACGTCCGCATCGAGACGTCATTCCTGACGCAGGCCCAATACAAATAACCTCCTCCGCTTGACGCCTCCCTCGAGCCGGTGTGAGCATGCTTCTATTTTCGGCTGCACAATAGCGAACTATTGGTGCTCCATGCTGGTAGACTTACCGTCTATATCCGCTGTGATGGCAATGGCCATTACGTGACTCAGTGTCCGAGACCGACTTCCTCATTGGAGAAGCCTACTTCGGCAGCTGCCGACTTTCACGCGATAGTATCTGCTCAACGAGACAGCCTGCTGCGGCAGCTGCCACCTTTCATCACGCATTTCATATCACGCATTACATTCTCTCCATTTTGCATTAGTTCACTGTCATCTCACTGACTGGACTCTTGAGTGCGGTGACCTTTATGAAAGTGACATTACATTATCTCCATTTTGCATTAGTTCACTCTCATCTCATTGACGGGACTCTTGGGTGCGGTAACCCTTATCAAAATGGCCTATCTTCTGTCCAGCACATAGAAAATTCAAACCATGCTAATGATCAGGCCATTACACTTAAGCTTGAATATTTCACTGCACGAAAGTAATAATTTATCCATTCATAACTTTCCTCCTTGAGTCGTTGCTATGTTCTTTAAAGTTGGAAGCAATCAAATAACTTACGTTTCAGTTGATCATGACCTAAAATAATCAATATGGCAATTGGTGCGCGACAAAAAATTCTCCCTGCCCCACTCTGTCACTAATTACAGTGGAATCACGTTTTTGTTAGCAGCTGTTAAATATTTGAGTACTTGCCATTCTCAAAGAAGCATTGTATGTCTTTGCTAAGTTAAAATATTAGTTAAATGTTTTCTTTTAGATACTAACCGGTTGCCACTACATTGTTTTCCTGCGTTCTTTCGTTAATAATGCGACAGCATTTAGGTTTTGGTCTTGAAGTTTCCGGTTCCTTCTTTACGAAATTCTATCATTGGTCGTTCATAACCCTCGTGAACGATTTCACCGACCCTTGAATGCTAAACGCAATAATAGGATTATGCCTCCACGTGTAGTGCAATTACACCAGGTGATTGTAAGAAATGTATGTCATGTGGTGCGAACCTCGCGTGTTATTGCAAGCATTTGCAGCTGATGGTCGCCATAGCAGTATATGCACAGTCAGCTTACTTTTTGTTTTTCTATTTTGTAAGCAACGCTTGGCAATCCATTTGACACCAGCTGTGCTCTACCGCAGGAAACATTTTCCTCTCCAAGCGGAGGCGCACCGCATTCGGAAGAAAATAAAGAGAAAACGGAAAGGTGTACGACCAACGAGCAGGTGGTGTAGGTTTTTCCGCTCTCTCTAAGCGCCTCTGCTCACAAATTAGATGTCAAAGTGGAGTTTTTATTGCGAATCGTACCATGGAAAACTGTGGGTAAAACATGCCGACCAGCTGAACGATGTGCAACGCTCGCAGTTCTATTACGTTGGAGTGGAAGAGAATCATCTGAGTGCTTTTAAACAGATGACGACACTTTCTGCAACGTTTGAAGCCATTGGCTGTATCGGTGGAACACAAAACGGCGCGTAACTGGCAGCAAAGCTTTCATGCTATCTATAGACGTGCTACATTCGTCGTCGATGTGAGAGTGTAGCCAAAAGTATCTTCATTCAGGCATTTAACTGAGCGGGGCTCTAAATAGAAAGCTCGCCTCGCACTTTAATGTCGCCGACGAAGACTTTAGACGCTGCCGATTATGCCGTGTTTGGTGTGCTCACCATTCTAGGCTACGCAACCGGCCTCTACTTCTCGTTTGCCAAATCTAGACACAAGGTACGTTTCTGCATAGTTTGAGTCATTCTCTCAACGTTCCTATCGCAGTGCTCTGCGCACTGCTTATATGAAAGACATGTTGATTACTGCTTGCCTTTTGACGTCAAAGTCTTCATTAGGAGCTATACATGAAAGACGTCTCAGACTGAAATTACTGCTTCAAATGCCTTTCTTTAGACGGACACATAACACAGTGACGAGAGCGGGGAGGCCTTGGGGTTTCAGCATCAACCTCGCATGCAGGAAGTGATGAAAGTAGATGACAATAACTAAAAGAAAGGAGACAGAAGTTTCTGCTCTAACGCGACAGTCTTGTTTACAATGAGGTATATAAGAGAAGAATCGGTTGTTAAATGCAGCCCAAAAAAGAATCCAGGCATCTGGCGTATATCAGAAGCAAATTGCCGTCGTTACGATTAAGCGTTAGCGTTGTCGTCTGTGTAATAAATGATTCAGAAAGAACCGCGAATTTTTCTTCAATACTTTTTAAGATTACTTGTGTCTCTTCCTGATTATATTTTGTGTGCTCTTCCTTTTGGTCGGCGCGAGCTACTTTCGCCACGTACCATCCCGACCAGACAGAAGTCCGTCAGACTTGAGAATTAACGTGGGAAACGCTGGGCTCGATACCGAATGTCAATGGGCAGGCACTGGTTTCGCCGCCTGGTGCTAGGCTTTTTAAAGTGAAATCCTGCCAAAAGGGTCTTTGGTCAGCCCAATCCAAAGCCAGGGCGACCATAGCCAATAGTTTTCGAAAAATCCATGGCGCTACAAGTACTACGTATACTTGTGGCACTGCAAAAACAACTAGCCCGGCAACATACGTTACCATAGGAAACAGGTCTACGTCCACGCTTCAGTAGTCTTGGCACATCGAAGAATAAGAATGAGGGCACCTGCTGACGACGCCAACATTGTAGTGCGCTCGTACTTTCGTTATCGGGAAAGAATTAGGCATCTGCACTTTAGAAGCAGCTTCCTGTTGCTAAACCGGTGGCGACAACACGAGAAGAAACACAGACACCGACTAGATACATACAGGCATCCTTACTCAAAAAGCTGGTCCTCTTCTTCTAAGATGGCGCAAAGAAACTGCTGCAACGGTTTAAGAACTGCAGAAGCACTTGGAGCCTTATCATACCAAGGGTGTTCTTGGAAAGAAGGGTATTCTGAACAGTAATTTTAATGCCATCTTGTCCGTTTTATATTTGGGATAGGGGAAAAGAGTGGGCGGTTTCAAAGCTCGCGGCGTATGCATTTGTTTCTGCCTGAGCTCGCTCCCAACGGGCATATATCCTTGACATCAATGCTGAGCAGGAAATATGAACTAGAGAGTTTCGTATAATGTCGTAGTTTCCGCCTGGTATTGTTTAAGGGGGCTGAACTGTGGTGAGATTTGCTTTCCGTTGTTTCTGCGGCTGTATTTCTTACTGATCGAAGAGAGATTTCAATGCGCTGCTCTTACGGTGTGTATGCCGAGTCATTTTTAGACAAAGTGCCATCACTTCACGCAGGTGCGCATAGGTTACCGTCCAGGTGGGTGCTTTGTATGCAAAGGTATGCTAATGAACCATAGCTAGAGACAGGTATATAACAGCGGTAACAATTTTTCAAACAGTTCAGTACGTATACATTGCAAGACGCTTTCAAATTTTACGAGAGAAACGACATGTATCGAATAATTCCTCAAGTTGTAATCTGAAAGTGGATTAGCTTGCCGTGCTTAAACTGTGTCAGGTCTTACAAATACATTTATGACAAAAACGAAGGTTGCTTCAAGTTTCTGTGAATAGCCCGGCGGTATGGCTGAATTTTTTATGACGTGCTTCTGACATTGTCGAACAAATGTAGAAACAGCGCTAAATTTGACACAAAACATAAACCACACCGAAAGACAGACAGGACGGGCGCTGACTCCAACTGCGCTTATTGAAAGCCACATGTTGCATATGTTCCACCAACTAGCTCAGCAGGAGGAGCTGTTAAACGTGCTTCTGAGTACGACTCAGCGGATACAGGTCACCGCCGCCGCAGCAGCGTTTCAAAGGTGGCGTCAAAAAAAAAAATCTACTCTTTCTTATTCCCGACAAGTGACGATGCGGACAAGTAACAATTAATAGCGGCTTCCTGAAGGCTTTAAAAGAGACACTTTTTCTTTTCACCGTAGCAGTTTCGCGATCAAATGGGCTGCGGCATTCTCATGGAGTGAAGGGACACTCACTGCTGGAGGAGCTCTCTAGCAGAACGCTGCTCCTTCTCCAGTTTTTTAGAGCGAGAGTTATTATTAGCTGTTCAAACCGCGAGATCTCGAGCCAGCTATGCCCGCTTCACTATCAGATGTGAGGAGAGCATGAAACTGCGCTCACAACCGCATCCGGGCACGAACAGGACCGAGCCATCACGTGTTGCTATGTTCGTGCTGGCTAGATACTTCTCAATACACATCACCATTACTACCATCTTACAGCCGTGCCTTAAGCGCCAAGAAGAGGATGTCGTCCTCGAGTTTTTTCCGTGTTCAAGACACTCTTGGTGAAGCGTGTTATCTGGAGAGAGGGGCACCACACGTGCCAGCTGCAGTAAAGAAGGAGTCTGCTGTGGCACAGTATATGCACACGGGCGTGAGAGATGAAGCCAGCTGTGGGTTGCTTCCAGAGAGTGTGGTTTGACCCATAGCCATATGGAACGATTAGCAAGGGTGCAGTTAATTTCGAGTAAAGTGATGGATGACTGATCGATCGATGTTGGTTATCGACAGATCGAGTGCGTTGACCTTGAATTCTTCGGATGGCTCGTTGATCCGGCGACAGGTTGCGGAACAGAGTGGACAACTTCTTCGGGACACTATCCCTTTATTGCACGAGCACTCACAGGCGAAATTCCCTCCGATCTCCCTGTTCGCACCAAAAACTCGCCCTTAAATCCTCTCGCCAGCATTCTGGGGACCCTTTTTGTAACCAATAGGAAATGCGCTTCTCAGAGCTAATCAGGAGAATTTCGTTCAAACGGAAGGAGCCAATTGCATGCAGGTGCTCATGTTGTTGTAGTCTCGCGGGCACAGCGCGAATTCCACGAATGTATTGCGCATTTCCGCTTGGTTACAGCACACCGACCTAAAAACACTAAAAACGCCGGCGGAAGCTCAGTGAAACCGAACACCCAGTCAGAACCGCGCGCACTGCCCTCGTCGCGCTCCCCCCTTCTGCTGCTCGCTCCGAATTGCGCGGTCCGCCGTTAAAATCCATAAATTCACACGCGACCCCCTCTCGAAACCTCAGAGATCCGCGCATCGGCCGCGTCTTGCGGCTTGAGTGCGACTTTACAAGGACGGGCCTCCTCACTTCCGGTTAACCGTGCTTGCCGCCATCTGCAGCGTTTGTCTCAAAACAAACCTATATCGGCGGCGCCGGGATGGCGCCTTGTCGAGGAGCCCCGAAAACGAGCCAACACACACAAACCAAGGGGGCCAAGCTATCGGCTTAGGGGTGCGCGCGCGATCGGTGCCTGAGCAACAACTCAGCCACTTGACTGGTGCCAACAATAGTTCCCAATAAACGGGCTTCTTAACATCCTCTCGGTGAAAAACGATTGCAACCACGCCCGCTACTACACCAGCGTGACGCCTTCCATTTCGCCAGCATCTGTTGCATTTTCAGATTCACTATCGTAACTGTGCTATCAAGTTGATGATGATGATGATGAAGATGCTGATGATGATAATGAATTCTTATGGCCCAAGGGCAGCCTTGGCCAAAGAGCGCCATGGCACAAGGTTCCAAGCATATCACCCTAAAGAAGCCGAAAACCAGGCAGGGGAAAGCGTGTACCCACTGTAACGCCGGTGGGTACGCGGCGGCACTGGGGATCGAACCCCGCACCTCACACACGCGAGGCGGATGCTCAAGCCACTAGGCCACCGCTGCGGTCCATCAAGTTATCTCAGAACGGTCGGTCACAAATGCGGCGTCAGGCGCACAAGGAATGACTCGCCCATACACACTGAATAAAAAGAGCGCAAACTCAAACTGCCACAATTGAAATTAATATGATGTAGCAGTGACTGTAAGGGTTAAGCCTCACCGCTGTTTTTCTTTTTCTCACAGCCGACCCTCCCCAGCGATGGAAGTGCGGAAGCCGCCCAGATGGAAGCTTTCTTAGGTGGACGCCGCCTTCCGACATTTGCCCTCGCAGTGTCTGTTCTGGCGTCAGCAGCGAACGCGATGACTGTGGTGAGCTTTGTGGGGCACTACTACGCGCACGGATTCCACCTTGTCTGGGTAGTGAGCAGCATCCCGCTAGCTGCATTCATTGGCGCGGCTGGGCTCGTACCACTTCTGTATGGCCTACGGGTCACATCTATTTTCCAGGTAAACGAACACATTAATTACCTCTTGTTTCGCGACGCAATGTAGAAAGACTTGCAGAAAACCGATGGCAGGGAATGTGCTAGTTTGGCTGCGTATTAGCGTACATGGGCATCAATAGGGCATTTATAGCGATGGCAATATAACCGAGGTCTTTAAAGGTTATCAAATGGATTCCGAGCGAAGGCAAGCGTAGCAGAAGACGGCAGAAACTGAAGGGGCAGGTGAGATTATGAAGTTTGTGGGCCTAAGGTAGTTGTAGCTTACACGAGACCGAGTTGACGGGAGAGTTAGTGGATAGGCCGTTCTGCCATAGTATGCGCAGTTAGTCCGATGATGATGAAAACCTCGCTGCCACGACAGGTAGGGATCAGGAAACGTTGGTTAGAGGCCGAAGATTGCTTATTCCTTATACTGACACCACCGGGTAGGCGAAGGTTTTACGATAATAATTGCCACGGCACGTAATAACCAACGTTGATGCTGCCTAAAAAGAGATTGTTGTGCTTTTATCCTCTCCTACCAATTCAAGTACCTGAGCATGCGATTTGACAACAAGGTTGGAATCACCGCTTGCGTCATCTACTTCTTCCTCAGCGTAAGTATCTTTGTTATTGTAGTTATTACATCAACACGTTAATGGCACTCACATGGACAACTAATTTCATGTGCTCTGTATAATGCGATCGATGTACCCTTTTGATGATGTGCAGATTTAGTCGGCTGTTGGTAGCTTCTAATTAATTTTCATTTTCGTTGTTCATTTTATTTAAAAATAATTATTGGCAGAGCCATTTACTGTTACGTCCAGAAATGCGGGGCGCAACAGCTAGAAGAATGCTTCTATGCTTGTCCTAAAGCTTGTTATACAGCGATATTGGCTATTGAGCCTCTGTCAATGGAACCTCAGAGGTGACATACACCAAAGTGAAACAGTAAATGATTTTCGTCTTTTAATTTTCCCGCCCCAAAAAACCGAAGAAAGTTTTTTTTTTCAGCTATAGATTCGAACTGCTACCTTTCACGTTCAATTTGCTGTCAATGCGACGGGCGACAAACGTTTTTCCACATGAAATTTGATGCACTCGTATATATCCTAAACGGCTCTACAAAGGCGGACTGCCTACGATGCAGGCGGCAAGCGGCTAGGCAGCATACCTTGACAGAAATAAAACTAAGACAACTAGAAACGTGGCAAGGCAAAAGAAAAGATGAACACAGAAGCCACTCCCGTAAGGCAGCAAAAAGTCATTTTCAACTTAAGCATACTTTGGCGCCACCTAACGGACGCATGTGAGCGCTCTCAAATCTGATCTAATCCGTTTTCAATAAGTTTCTCCTACTTGCTGCCGGGCTGTGCTCCTTATTCGACCTCTGTGGGATTGTTCGAAATACGAAATAATGCATGATGGCAGGCAGTTGGGGGTGAATGGTCTTGCAGTGATGCCTGGGGCCTCGGGCACCAGTGATGTGGGAGGTGGCAGTGGAGTTCACAGAGTAGCCAAGCCGCAACACAACTCTGACAAACGTCCGTGCCTTTCGCCTTTCATACTTCTCGCGGCTGACGATTACCATGATCTGATACCGATATGAATGCGCTGTCTCGAGTCAACCTTCCTGTTCATCTTCTTCAACGACCACCAAAGCAATTGGTATAGCCACTTTTGAAAAGTACGTGCACCAGGCCAATTCTTTAGCGAGCTTGCTCGACGGCCACCTTTTATGTGCTCCTACACCTTAGCACGAAGCAAACTCGCTGAAAGCAAGACATTAAGCACGGCCTTGGTAAGCTTGCGTTTAATATTGAACTTTCAGCAACCTTGCTTCATCATAGGGTGCAGGAGCACCGAAACGGCGGCCGGCGAGCCCCCTCGATAAAGACTTGGCCGGCTACAATTATGCTCGTATACACGCAGTATGCGCAATTCTGTCTTCAGGAAATTTTTTGTTTGCCAGCGTTAGCCTACCAAAAAGTCGCGCCACAAACATAAACCAGCATGCCCGTCAAGAACCGCAGAACCGGCAAACTTGAACGTTATTTGCATTTCGGTTTTATAACTCTCGCCTTCTCCTGATATGCTGTGGTATTGTCCTCAATGCGTGCCTAACTACCAGGGTGGGGCCTTAAAGCTTGTCTGGAAATCACCACTTCTGGGGAATAAATCCGTGTAAGAGCACGCTTGAAGGGTTCTGCTGGTCAGCAGAACGGTGCTGCCCTAGAGAATGTGCCACCTGTGACCATGTAATCAAGTCTGGCCATCCTTGGAGTACCGCACCTTTTGTGGGGACGAGAGAACGAGCTTTAATATGATCTAACAAAACACCTAGCTGATTTTGTCCTAGTTAAGGGCAAAAATTGTTATTTCTGTTTCCTTGTCAACTGCAAATAAGGATGCAATATGACAGCGTGTTGGCCAAACCCAAGACTGAGACTTCTGTAAGATAGGCCCCAGTGTGTCTTGCCATGTGCTATCATAAAGGTTATCAATTCTGTAGGTTTCGATGCTGCTTACGAAAGAAAGCGAAACACCACGTGAGTTTAGGGACGGGAACATCGGAATTTAAGTTTTTATGCTCGTGAATACTTGGTGTAGAGAACGTTATTGAATGATTAATCGAAATTAATTACAAAAACAACGCCTACCCTGTAGAGCCCCAGATGTAAGTGCCTAATAGTGGCGATCACCATGTCCGCCCGCTCCGCTAATCTGGTCGTGTAGGCGTGTGGCTAACTATTGAGCCGCATCACCCGAGGGGCGTGGAAACCACAGAAGCGCTAGCATTTCCGTATCACGTTACTCTTGAGGGCACTCGTTATTCGGTGCCAACAGGAAAGTAATCGTGTTCGGCGCAGGAAGCAATGGCCTCGAAGAGAGGCCTAGCAAAACTAATAAATGTTAATTTGTATTATCAAACTGCTCTCCCTTAACGATGTCTGGATTATTATGCTGTCCTTTCGAAATCTTCCCACCCGTGAATTGCCATCTATATTTCACAATTTTGCTCATACAGCAAACGATTGGTGCCCTGGGAATTCACAGTGCCGCCGTGGGGCTTTCAACAAGTGAGTAATTTTTCGACAGTGTATATACGACCCATTTTGGCAGCAATCGATGTAATTCTGCTATTTAACTGTTGTATTCTCGGACAGCATATGTTTCTATACGTTGTGTTTAAAACGAAACAAAACGCCTTTTACATGCCAAAGTTTCGTACTTTGTGCGGCGTATTACGTACATGTAGATTTCAAAGTTAAGACCAGCTGTTTCATACTATCTGACAGTAGTGAACTGCCCCCTCGGTCCCAATGTGATTAACTTGTTCTCTTCCGCAGTGTTTGCTGTGCCGACCATGTACTGTAGCATTGCAATTGGCGTTTTTGGCACCTTCTACACTGCCATGGTAAGAACTCATGTAACAAGCAATCAACAGCTGGTATAAAGCATGCAAAACTGATTAGTCGTATGATTATGTATCAGAACTTAGTGCCTCAGGAAATTTCAGAAAGTTATCAAGATCGGGTATGATGAGCTTAAGTAGTATCTGATTCTTCCTACTGACACCAAAATATTTTTTATGAGAACTTTTGATGCGTTGAACACAGGTAGAAATGTTTGAATCATGTTAACTCTTTGTCTCACCGATATCATCGTGTTTTATTTTTTATATGATCTTGTCAGTAACCAGAGGGTCCTAGCAAGCCCCAGTGTGTGCACTATATACGATAGCGCTATTAAATTATCACTTTTTTCGTAATTTCTCCTGCACATTCTATTATATTTCTGTACTACTGTTACCTTCGTTAAACACCTGATGTTCCTTCCCACTGGTAAATGCATTCCGCATAAATATCGCAGCCAGGACATCTGTGCACACGTGCGGACGCGGCTTTAAGTAATACTACTGCGAAAACTCGGGTGGCAGCAACCTTTGAAGACCTCTGTGCTTGCCTATTGCGCTAGTCTTGCGCCCACACCACAATCTCTCGCCCGCCGTCGCAGCATTCCATTGCAGCGTTTGCAGAAGTCAAAGTGGCAATAAGAAAAAAGTAAAGTTCAGGTGCAACGATTGAACAACACATTCTAATGAAAGAAACTGCGTTAACTGATTAGCATAAAACCTATAAAGTACGAAAAATAAATATAAATGTCCCAATCACCTATCGATGTCGCAAGTAAACTGTGTATGTCCAGTTTTTTTTTTTTTTGCGCAGCTCCCAAAGAGTAGGCTTCTCCGTAATGCATTCAAAAACAAATATAAGGGCGGTATTTCAACTTTGGACTCCATAAGTTTAAATAGAGTGACAGGAAAGTGTTTATGCAATATTTTCAGGTATAAATGCGTCTATTACTAGACATCAAGATATTCAAAAACAGCAATGAAATCCGTTTTAATCAGAACAAGAATTTCATAGAATTTTCTTCACTGTATTTTTTAAGTTCTCAGCACTGCAGGTGCACAGATTCACAGGAAAAAAGGCCATTTCGCATAGCTCCTGAAATTGCAGCCGTTTAGATTTTGTCACCAACTCCTGCCACCTAACGGAAGAGGTGGATCGAAAAGCAGCGTCAGCTCAGGCATTTGCGCTTCCTGGCTTGCTCAAGGGACTGCAAAATTCGGATTGCACCGGAAGTTGTTACATATAGCGAAGGAGAGCGGATAAAACAATCGCGAGGAAGGAGTTCCTTTGTGTGGACCCTGCGGAGTACTCTCCACCAGAATCTGCGACCACAAAAGTAAACCAACGCCTTCAGTGAGGCAATGAGGACTCTCATTCTGAAACCCACCGATGTTTTTCAACAGCGATTGGTTGGCCCGTGCTTTTGATAACATACGTGGCATAGAAACTGTCAGTGTCTTCCTTATCAGCAGAATTTGTCCTTTGGACAGTAGACTTATATCGGAGAGAAAAAAAGAAGGCTTGAGAAAGATGTTCACAACTATAAAAAATAAGTGTTTTTCATTGTCGATTATAATATTTGCTCTTGTTGAAACTATTTCCGCTCTTACGGATGTGGTCCCGACACGAAACTTTGTCTTGTCTAAAATGGTCTGAGAGTTTGCAATTTTATCTCCTACGTGCAGCTTCACCATGATTGGGAGAAAACTGTGTAGCAGAGCACGCACACTCAATGTATCTAGTGTCCGAGATGACTATGCCAGACGCAAAGGCAGAACCCTAGCCCGTTAGGAAAATAACTTTACAGAACAGGACGACTCCACACAAACTCTTCAAGGATAAAAGTACTGAGATTTCGAAACCACTTCTGTCTCCAGGTGCTTGCTCTGCTTCTAGAAGGATCTGAACCGGTCTACAAACTTCGGCGCTCTGTTTTTTGAACAGGTTGGCTAGAGCCACTGTCGTCCATGCGAGCCAATAAATTTCTCTTTCGCTGCTCTCTAAGTAATTTCTAATGCGAGAATTCCTCTGCACAAATCTTTTATGCTTCTCTCCTTCTTAATAGGGTGGCCTACGTGGGGTCGTTTGGGCAGACTGCGTGCAAGGTCTGGTATTGTTCTCTTCCCCTTTGATTATCATTGGGAAAGTCATCTACGACTCGAGTCGCGTGAACCCGCCGCTGCGACCCATGAATGACTTCAATGTTACGGATTATATATTCCGGTGAGAGAAACTTCTTGCTTTATTTTTTTGCGCGATATTTTTACCAAGAAGAGAGCTGGAGCAGAGAGATTTTAATGAAAACCTACGAGGTCTGCAGGTTGTTTACCTGGCATACTACTCTAGATCAGGGTGAAGCAAGCGGGCAAAAAAGAGAGGTAAAAAGGTGAAATAAGGTATGCACAACACTCACGCACTCTGAAGCACACAGGGCCATCAAACGGTGTCTATCGAACCATGTCCTAAAGAAAAACTAACAATGCTCTATTTATCCGACACTGGGGCTTCGTTCGCCCGCGAGGAGCGCAGCGGTGTTTACGGAGCTTCTCCCAAGCGAGCACCCCTAATGAAAGCCGAGCGCTACGCCGGGGGACGCTTGTACCCATTTTTACCGGTGGGTGTCCGGCGGTGGGTTTCGAACCAACCACCTTCCGCAGCCGAGACGGGCGCCCAATCCATAGGCCACGGCTTCGGTAGCTTTTATATTTTGAACAACTCCCAACTGTGTGGGTAATTTTCACTCACTGTTGCGCTGCACTTGAACACGTCGAATTGGAACACGTTTCAAACAGACGACAATCAGCGTGTTGCGCTGCCGTGGCTACCCGCTCACTGCGGCCTTAAATGCCCCAAGAAGCGTTACTGTGGTACTGTGCATTTGTTGTCGTAAACGTAATTGTTTTTTTTTTGCATCACAAAGCTATTGAAGATTCCACCAAGAGTAATACCAATATTGCACATTTTCTGATAGACAGTTCTCTTAACATTCCCTTTTCAGATAACTAGCCTGTTCAAGTGCCGGCTGTTTTCGGGGCAAAAAAAAGATTTACCGAGCATAATCAGTCACCTGTTGTGCCATGAATTCACAAGCATTGTGCTCTACTGCTCTTTCCGTTGGTGCCTTTTGTGGGCGATTATATCTTTGGTGATCTGTAGGTTTGTGAAAATTAGTTCTCGCTGGCTACTGAACCATACACCGTTCGGAGCTCCGTGGGTAATTGCGCAAATATGTACAATTTGTCATTCTCTGCTTAACATTCATAGATGGCGGCAAGTCCTCATACCAGGATACCAGCACAGTGGTGCAGCGGTTAAGCGAGGCGCCACTGCACTGGAAGGTGGCTGTTCCAGTCACAGCCACGCGTAGAGATCGTGAGACCCGTGTTGCTCTTCCCGAGCAACTTCTCGCGCAGCTGTAACGACGCTCCTCCGAACTTACCCGAACTTCCACCCATTAGCTGCAGCTTGCGCGGCGCTCCACCTGACTTGCCAGAACTTACCCGAGCTTCTTCCTATTGGCTGTAGCTTGCGCGAAACTCCCCAGAACTTACCAGAGCTTACCGGACTTACTTTCTTCAGAGAAAGTGTCGGCACTTTCTGTCCACGCCACGCACGAGCCAAGTAATGCTTACGCATTAAAAAAAACTAGGTCCACTGATTTCCTGGCTAATAACGTCTACTACCGTAAAAAACTTGATACAATATACAAATATTGGCGGTGGTTTAGCTCTGGTTAAACCTGGAGTGACGCGATAGCTAAAGCTCGCAGAGTGAAACTTGGTCACGTGACCAGCCACGTGACGAACCACGTGATCAGCTACGGCGCCGAGACGCCGGCAGCTGCTCCGCACCACGTGACCATCCACGTGACAGCGTGGCGGCGCAGCCACAGGGTGGCGCGTCGCCACGCTGAAGCCTCGAAATGCTACCGTAACGTAGCTATCGCTACAAAAGTGACATTCGAAAGCACAATGGTATAAAAACACTGGCAAGCCAAAAAAGAGTCAGTTCACGCAGCTGAATAGAAGGCGACTTTCAGCAGCTGTCTGATGGAGCACGACAATTTTTGTTTTGTCGCGATAGGTAGATTGGGGTAGCATTTCGACCCCTCAGAGCGGCGACGTCGCCACGCTGTCACGTGGTTGGTCACGTGGTGCGAAGCAGCTGCCGGCGGCGCGGCGCCGTGGCTGATCACATGTTTCGTCACGTGGTTGGTAATGTGACCAATTTCTATTCGGCGAGCTGTAGCCTTCGCGTCACTCCACGTTTAACAAGAGCTAAACAACCGCCAATTTTTTCTTGCAGTTATGCTTACTGCACTTGCTTCATACAGCCGCGAACCTATTCAGGTATCTATGCTTGTGAGTTCAGTAACCTGACTTCCTGCCAATGCGCTGGCTATTACAAAGCACAACACCAATGCTGGTTGGTAACGGACAGCGTCTGTTTTCTCTCCTTTGGCACGCAGAACAAACGTGGACGTGACAAATGACGAAAACGTGTGGAGCGCACTAGTCGGATCGTTGCCTTTTTCCCTTGTGCGCACAGCATTCGATCAGATGTCAGTGCAGAGATTTATGGCTGCAAGGAGTTTGCGAGCAGCGAAAAGGTAGGTACTTCATATTTCTAGAGCTACATAGCACGCTGAGAAGCGAGGAGAATTTCGAGCCTGTTTCTTACCCGCTACAACTCCTCTTTGTGCAGGACTACGGTAGCCGGATCACACTTTATTCTTTTCTTCTTTTTGATGGCCGTATTCGCTGGTGTGGCCATTATTTACTGGTATAGAGATTGCGACCCACTGGTTAAAGGTGTTATCAAGAGCTATGATCAGGTGAGAAGGTTTGCTAAAATTATTTTCAGGTGTTTGCGTCTTGACATCAGCTCAGAAAAAAATCATGTGTGCCTTCGAATAATAAGAAGAATGGTCATTCAGAAAGATAAGTATTGCATAAACCATAAACAATGAGGTCTCAAAGCTCAAGGCTGCATCGCGAGGTTCTCCTGTAGGTGAATGTATAAAGGTTGGCGCAATAGTATTGCAAGATCATCAAACGCAACCAAACGAAAATACAACCAGGGAACAAAATACGATGAATGAAGAAAATAAAAAGGCCGCTTGGGGGGGGGGGGGGGGGGGCTATGCACGCGGCTATGCACAGGACATAGCCGCTTGATATGTCCAGTGCATAGCATGCGCCATGAAGAAAGCAAGTTAGAAAACAGGAAAAAGCGCGCTTATTGACATACTTTCGAAGCAACCATTAACTGATTGCTCGGAATTTTTTCTAGTTCATAATATCGAACCGTCTATATGCATAAAAGGTGATGGTTAAAGATTCCAGCTCATTCGGGATAACTGCGCACTTTTCAAATGGCCAATGTGAGGATTCTAAAATCATGTCAAAGTTTTCCCGAAGCTTTTCTTACGCCTATCAACCTGGAATAAATTAGTAAAATAAGCCTTTCTGCCAATAATAAAGCATTTGTGGCTGATTGTTTTTGTGAAATAGTGTTGTCTGCGCTGCCTAAATTAAATAAAATACAAAGTAGTTACGATACAAATATTCAAAATTCTTATGCAGCAAAAAAATAGTGGTAGCTGTAGCAGACAGAATGAGCTATATTTATCACAAATTTTTATGGCGCAAGGGCATCTGCGGCCCAAGGTGCTATGGCACAAGATTGTTTCTTCGTCTCAAGGTGGGGTTATAGACACATTTCTCAAGCATTTCACTGGTGGATGCTGTTGCAAATGGGTTGCAAGCCCCAAGGGTAGCGTTGGCCTGTCGGCCTGGGGCAAAGCTGGAAACATCCGAAGGTCCCGGCAAAGGATGAGTCGACTGGCAACAGAACAACTCGTTTATTCTGGCATCGCAAAAGAGCAGCCGGTCAGGGCGACCACGTTACTCGAAGGAAGGAATCGAAGTCTCTCTTTGGCGTCCGGAGCAGCTGCTTTTATACCCACGGAGTCGAGGGCAAGAAGGAACGCCTCGGGATGAGTCGCACTAGACGGCGACGCGCGGACATGTACAGACGTGACGGGCGCGTCCGCCGGGCCGGCGCCGGTCAGACCTCCTCGCCTCCCAGTTGGGGAGCTCCTCTCCCCGGCTGCCGCGCTTTGACAAGCGTGGGCACCAACATGCACACACACACACACGCACACACGACGACACGTGACATTGAAACCTGCCTGGACGCGCTTGGCGGGAGGCGTTGCGGCAGCGATGAACGGGCCCAAAATGACCGCCACTTTGAACGAAGCCGCGGCGTCCGTTGCATCCGCGCCGGCTATACCGCGCGTCGTAGGCGAGACGTAACAGACCGCCCCGCCGGGAGAAGGAGATCCCGATGGTCAGGGGACTGCATCCGCTGTCCAGAGGGATGTCGCTCGATGATGCTCGTAATCGAAACCGATCGTCCCTCGACGTTGCTTGAGCGCAGCGCACAGAGAAGGCCTCGTTCTCAGGTTCAGGATCGCACAGGACACTGCAAAGTGACTTCGGGAGAGTTGCCATTTTTGTGCTCGTTCCCAGCAAGCGTTAGAACTACGCCGAAACGCAACCGCTCAGTCAGCAAGCACGAGACAACCCTCACTAAGCTCTGCCAGGCTCTTTCCCCTTTTATACTACTGCCTAGTTCCTTACAGTAGTCAAGCAGCACTCAGAACGCGTCCACAAATTGGAAAATTGCACTAGAAAGCACATAATCACTTTGAAACACTAAACAAAAGCAATATGTTAAAAATCCTGCCTCAGGAAGAAAACATCACTAACAAACAACTTTGAGGCGGATTCCTACGTTAGGGGCTTCGACTTAAGCCAACGGCGTTACCGTTGAGACTCCCCTTTTTGTAACGCACCTCAAAGGAATATTGTTGCAAAGCGAGGCTCCAGCGCAGGAGGCGGCCATTTTTGGGAGAGATGGTCTGCAGCCATTGGAGAGGGCAGTGATCCGTCTCAATGATAAACCTCGAGCCGGCTAGGTAGCATGACAATTTCTGAACGGCCCACACGAGACACGCACACTCTTTCTCGGTGGCGCTGTACGCCTGCTCATGACAGGTCAGCTTACGACTAGCATACAGGACGGGGTGTTCCACTTCTCAATTGTCCCTTTGGCACAGTTTAACGCCCATGCCTCGCTCACTAGCATCGCACTGAACAACGAACCCTTTTGTGTAGTCTGGCGATCGTAGCACAGGCTGGCTTGTTAGGGCGCTCATTAGGGCGCTAAAAGCTCTTTCCTTTGTCTCGCTCCAGACGACTGTTTGGGGCTCTGTTTTTCTTAGAGCATCCGTCAGGGGAGCAGCGATATCGGAGTACCTGGGGATGTACCTCTGATAGTAGCCGGCGACACCTAAGAACGACCGAATATCGGTCTTCGTGCGCGGTTGCGGGAAGTCTCGCACAGCGGCCACCTTTATTTCAGAGGGGCGGCGACGACCCTGTCCAATCACGTGACCGAGGTAGACAACCTCGGCCTGTGCTAATTGGCACTTGGGAGCCTTGACTGTCAAGCCCGCTTCGCGCAGGCGGGTTAGCACTGCCCGCAAGTGTGCCATATGCTCAGACCAGGATGCGGAGAATATCGCTACGTCGTCTAAATACGGTAAAGCAAATTCTTCCTGTCCCCGCAACACTTTATCCATGAGGCTTGAAAAGCAGTATGGCGCGTTCTTCAAACCAAAACTCAAAACTTTAGGACGGAATGTTCCCATTGGTGAAATGAACGCCGCATACCTACTAGCCTCTTCTGTAAGTGGAACCTGCCAATAACCCCTGACAAGATCTAGGGTGGAAATAAACTGAGCGCTACTAACTTTCTCAAGGCGCTCCTCGATGTTAGGGATCGGATAAATTTGATCCTTAGTGATGGAATTAAGCCTGCGGTAGTCGACGCAAGGACGAGGTTCCTTGCCCGGTACCTCAACTAAAATCAAAGGGGAGGTATAATCATTCTCACCCGCCTCAATAACACCGAGCTGTAGCATTTTCTTTACCTCAGCCTCCATAATATCGCGCTGGCGGGGTGACAACCGGTACGCCTTGGATCGTACTGGCTCTGGCGAGGTAAGTTCTATATCATGAGTAAGGACAGAAGTCCTACCAGGCCTCTCAGAGAACTGACCTTGAAACTCTTGTAAGAGTTGGTGTAGTTCGGTTTTCTGCTCAGGCGACAGCGGTGCTTTAATGATTAAGTCACTAATGACCTGATCAGTGTCTTCCCTGTTCCTCACTGAGCTTAGTCCCGGAAGCTCGACCGGAAGCTCTTCTAACTTGCCCGTGTCGGGCATTTCCTCTCCAGTACCTGGTGCCTTCAACGCTACAGGCTCAATTTTATTCAGTTCGGACGTGCTCTGAATATCAGCTTGCTGCGCCTCCGACCCTTTCTCATTGTTCGACAACGTCGGCCCCGCAACTACCGCCTTTGCAGCGAGCTCCCGAACTCTCGATCTGGTTAAGGCCTGAACGCTAGCCTCACCAAACAAAAGCCCCTTCTCGCGCAGGAGGTGATCGGACCTGTTCGAAAATAGGTACGGGTACTGGGGGGGCAGCATAGATGACACTACGGCCTCCGTCTCAAGTGCTCCGAAAGGTCCTTCAATAAGCACTTTTGCTACGGGCAGACACACGCTATGAGCTTCCACGGCTTGCTTGATCCATGCGCACTCGCCCGTGAACATATCGGGTTCTACGTAAGAGGGGTGAACTACATCCATTGTAGCTGCGGAATCACGAAGCACTCGGCACTCTTTCCCGTTCACGAGGAAGACTCGCATGTAGGGCTCGAGAAGCTTCATGTTCTCGTCAGTGCTACATAATGACAAACACACGACTTCTCTTTTTGTTTCTGGACACTGCGCCGAAAAGTGACCCGGCTTCTGGCACGTATAACACACGCGCGCTTGCCTCCTCTCGAACCGCTTTCTGCGTTCGGCTTCGGCTGCCGCCGTCTCCTTACGTTCGGTCGGACTGCTTTCACTCGCATCCGCACTACGTGTGTCCCCCCTTGCTCTCATGGGTCCGAACTTCGGCCTCTCAGACTTGGAGCCAAATTCACCCTTTTGACCGTCCTTAGCTCCGCGAGCCCGACGCGTCACAAACTCCTCGGCTAGCTCGGCGGCTTTAACCACTGTACTAACGTCTGGCCTATCCAAGACCCAGTAGCGCACGTTCTCAGGTAACCGACTATAAAACTGTTCTAGCCCGAAACACTGCAAAATTTTCTCGTGGTCACCAAACGCTTTCTCTTCTTTGAGCCACTCCTGCATGTTTGACATAAGCCTGTAGGCAAACTCTGTATATGACTCACTTCTGCCTTTTTCATTTTCCCGAAACTTCCGACGGAACGCCTCCGCTGACAGCCTGTACTTTTTTAGCAGACTCGATTTCACTTGGTCGAAATCATCTGCCTCCTCTCTCTTCAAGCGAGCGACTACGTCGGCCGCCTCGCCGGGTAACAAAGTGAGCAAGCGCTGTGGCCACGTTTCCCGAGAGAACCCCTGCTTCTCGCACGTTCGCTCAAAGTTAACCAGGAACAAACCAATGTCCTCTCCAAGCTTAAACGGCCGCATCAGGTCAGTCATTTTGAACGATACTCGTTCTCCTGCACCGTGTGCCTGACTTCCATTACGAGCGCGTTCCAACTCTACCTCGAGACGCTTCATTTCCAAAGCGCGCTCTTCTTTCTCTTTTTGCTCTTTACGTTCGCGCTCCTCTTTTTCTTTTTGCTCCCTCTCCTCAATGGTCTCAAGGCATTCCGACAGCTCGTCATCCTCAGCCTCCAACTCAAGAATAGCCCTTAGCAGTTCTGGTTTTCTGAGTTTGTCTGAGACATCCAGACCCAACTCTCTTGCAAGCTCCAGCAATTTCGGTTTGCGCAACGACTTCAAATCCATGGCTGCTCCGAATGCTGCTTTCTTTACTGCCTACTATTGTCTTGCCGCAAGCTAACCCGGCAGCAACGACAACACAATTACCAGCTCTGTTTCTGACACTAACAAAAGCCTGGCAAAACTCAGAAGGAGAAAGTCCCGCACTCACCAAACCTCGCAGCCAAGAATTCAGCGCAGTCGTTCCGCTGCAGGCAACCAGTCATCACACAGGGCTCGTTGCACTGCTCCCGGATGGTCGTTGAGCTGCTCAGCATACAGTCGACCGCATATCTTCGCTGCTGGCCTCCGTTGTCGCGATCTCACCGCTGGCAACCAGTTGTTGCATCTGGGTTGCAAGCCCCAAGGGCAAAGCTGGAAACATCCGAAGGTCCCGGCAAAGGATGAGTCGACTGGCAACAGAACAACTTGTTTATTCTGGCATCGCAAAAGAGCAGCCGGTCAGGGCGACCACGTTACTCGAAGGAAGGAATCGAAGTCTCTCTTTGGCGTAGTAGTAGTAAGTGGAAGAAAGGGGAAGAGGAAAGGAAAATGCACGGGCCTGTGACTGGTGTTAAAACACCACCACCACTGCCGGCGTGCAGTCTCTTTGGCGTCCGGAGCAGCTGCTTTTATACCCACGGAGTCGAGGGCAAGAAGGAACGCCTCGGGATGAGTCGCACTAGACGGCGACGCGCGGACATGTACAGACGTGACGGGCGCGTCCGCCGGGCCGGCGCCGGTCAGACCTCCTCGCCTCCCAGTTGGGGAGCTCCTCTCCCCGGCTGCCGCGCTTTGACAAGCGTGGGCACCAACATGCACACACACACACACGCACACACGACGACACGTGGCATTGAAACCTGCCTGGACGCGCTTGGCGGGAGGCGTTGCGGCAGCGATGAACGGGCCCAAAATGACCGCCACTTTGAACGAAGCCGCGGCGTCCGTTACATCCGCGCCGGCTATACCGCGCGTCGTAGGCGAGACGTAACAATGCCCAGCGGCACTGGGGATCGAACCCCGCACCTCCCGCATGCGAGGAGGAAGCTGAGACCACTAGGCCGCCACTGCTTTTTTTTTCTTTACTACTTAAGCCACCGCCGCGGTCAACAACTGTATTTGCAGCGTACTCTATTGTGCACAATTGTGAAAATGTCTGCGAAAAAAAATGTTTTCCACAGCAACAACGTTTGTGAATACCACCAAACTGCAAATATGACTAGACGTGTTACTTTTAGCAAATATGAGGCCTCTTTAACTAAATGTAAGTCGTATTGTGACTGGCCTCCACCATTCCTAATTTGAGATCTCAGAACAGCACCGTCACCAGACCTCGATGCAACTCCAGCTGGTCAGCTTCATTTTGACGCACCTTGCATACTCCGCTCAATATATTGCTTGTTTTGTGAGAGAAATCGTACAAACCACTCCCTGCTCAGAATTGAGGCTGTTATTTAAACTGTTTTCTTTTCCTCCTTTCAGATTGTACCGTATTACATGACACAGTCTCTTTCGGAAGTGTCTATGCTGCGGGGATTGTTCCTCGCTGGAGTTCTTGGAGCCTCCACAAGGTGGGAGAGAAGTGGTGACCTTGCACAATATCTGATAACAGCCATTACTAATTTTATTTGTGATTTGAAACTGTTTGAATTGACTTTCAGATGTCGTTTGGGCGTTAATAAGAATGATTTGAGACTGATAATGCAGTGCAAGGCCGTAAAGAGTTTGAAGTATCGAAAGTTATTTAAAAATCTTGGGGTACTTTTACAGGGATGAATGTGCTGAACTTCGTGGGTTGTAGGGGTTTCTTGTTGAAATCATGAGCGGGTAGGAGAGAGGCTGTTCGCATTTCTATAAGCACTCTACGCTTAGCGGCTAGCTCAAGTCCAAGCATGTAGAAAAGGCGTTCGAAGTAATAGTACTCATAATGATTACATGTTTTCAAATTTTCGAATCTATTGATTATTTCTTGAAAGGTGTTATGTTTTCGATAATCATATTGTTTCGTTTTCGATAATCTATTACAAGACAAATTTTTGATTTTTTTCAAAAAGCAAGCTGCAAGGAATAGCATAACATCAAGAACCTAAATTCCTTGATAAACAAGGATATAGCACGGAATCGCAACGCGTTAGATCGAACACGGTAGACATGCTCAGAAAGCGGCTACGTCCGGGCTAGTCAAATGGCCATCATTCGACTAGCCCGATGTTCTGCGCTTAGCCATTTGCTACGACGGCACAACGAAATGCCGTGTTTTCTGCGCTTGGGGTTTTGTCCCTCAGAGCGCAAACCATGGTGAAATGCGCCACTTGCTGTATTTTCAACATATGCATGGTATATTCGCATTTTAAGGCATCGCGCTTCCCCTCGACGTATACATCCACCTAGCCTTCAAAGCCGCTTTTGACTTGTTCACAAAAAAAACGTGAAAAAAATGCCTAAGACAACAGTTGCAGGTGAAATTACTAATGTATGTACTGCAACCTACCAAATATCAAGCAATCCGCCACATCTCATGCTCGTCCCCGTATATTTCCGGTATGCCAGTAAAATATGGATGATTACTGATCAAGCAGTAAGCGATTACTCCACTCTAATTGTCCGGTTTTTTTACACGGACTGTAACTTATCACTGAAATCATTCACGTCTCAGATGAACATAAATGTAATTGTTATTACTGTAACGTGTGCAAAAGTGGCCAAGGTGACCGGCGAATAAGTTCGGAGGGCACATGAGCTCCACCTTAAGGTTATGACGCGATAGCGATTATTGGCTGCCTTCAGCTCCCTGAGGCCTTCTTTGCATCTTGTGTCCGCCATGGACACTATAAAAACAAGGTGCACAAGGCCTTGGTTTAACCAAGTAAAACGAACATGTCCCATTGGACTACGTGTAGCGTAATTTGTCTTACTCAGGATTCGAGCGCCAGGTGGACGATTCGCTTATCACCACAATCTTCATTCCTGAGCACTTTCTTTACTTTTCATTTTTGCATGCCATAGTCACGTTTGAGTCGTGCTGCGATCTGATATTAACGGTTTATATGGTGTTTCAATCAGTTTTTAAATCCGGCGCACCACGCGTGAATTTACTACTTTTTTGTCCGACTTGCATTTTATCACACGCCGGTGGATTCTACACTGAACGTGAGCCTTAACGTTACCGCGTTAGAACACGGATATCACTTGTGGTGCACTGTACTCCCCGGCAGCACCAATTTTACAATATAGACGAAACTTAAAGGGTCCCAGAAATGGGTGTTTGAGGCTATCTATAAAATGCTCGCATCATGTAGAGTACAGGCCAAAGAGCGTTCATGCCGCGTACGAGACCTCAGAAGCGAGCCAATAATTTACAATACAGTTTTAAATTACCGATTCCGCGCCTAGCAGCGACCTACAGTGCTGGACTTTCGCACGTATGCGCGCTCGTTACGCCAGCATCTCCGCCTTTTACGTCATGTTGCGCTCGTTACGTCAGTAGCGTACTGCTAGCATTGGTTCGAGCGCATCGGCAGCCGGCGGAGCGGGCGAATGCTAGAGGCCGGCGGAGAAGCCGCCATTTCAGCGTGCGAAAATGACAAGAGGAGAGGGAAAGGCACGAAGACGCTGAAATTTAAATTTTGACTACAGATAACTATGCTGCTATGAAGCGCATGTAAAAAATTCTTGCTGGAGGATATTTGTGAAGCGGCGTCTTTTAGCATCCCAGGCACATCGCATCTTTATTGAGACCCCCTTCCACAACTCCTTTAGGTGTCCAGAAAGATTATTATTGCATTGAAATACGCATTTAAAAGAAGCATGCGGCCGATGTGTTGTGCCAGCATTTACCTCTGGAGAAGCAACTTGGACGAGAATGAAAACCCTTTAAATTAAAGTATAGCACAGCTAGATGCCGATAAAAACGTAAGAAGACAAAAACAAAGAAGCGTCAGCTATACATTACAGGTATTGACTTCGTGACTGAAATTATTGGAAACTGCGGACATTTATTGTCACAACGCACGAGCAGTGATTTCACACGCTGACTGTTTGTATGCAAAACATTACGGACATACATATCAAGGTGCGACATAGATTTTGTTGGGATGATTACATTAGAAATAGGAGGAGGAAGAACTCATTTAACTAAAAAGAACAACCTCGAGGGTGGGCTCTTACTTTTCAAAGAGTCTGTCGGCCTGGGCCTCACGAAGACCTCTGTTCACAAGCCATGTTTGATCAAATGGTTCAGTAGCTCGCAGAGCGTCCTGCCATGAGTAGGTGAATTACTTGGATATTCAGAGTCGGATTCGACTATTCGGAGTCGGTTTGGAGAAAAGTTTTTGCATTGTGATTGTGAGGTGTTCTTTGAAGGTGCTAGGCTAGGAATTAAGAAAGCGGAGAACAGTGAATTCTGATTCCGGGCAGGAAACAGGGGAGAAGGAAAACCTTTGTTTGCAGTAATTAGTTTCATATAGTTATAAAAACTGGAGGGGACACAAGTGCTCCGCCTTAAGGACTTTACGCGATAGCTTTAATAGGTTAATGTCCATATGCGCAGAATTGGTCATTCTCTGCTTGACAATCACCTGCCCAGGTGGCCCAGTTGTTAAGGCGCTCGGCTACAGATCCGGAGTGCTCGGGTTTGAACCCGACCGCGGCGGCCCCGTTTCGAGGGAGGCGAGACGCCAAAGGCGCCCTTGTGCTGTGCGATGTCAGCGCACGTTAAAGAGCCCCAGGGTGTTGAAATTATTCCGAAGCCCTCCACTACAGCACCTCTTTTTTTTCATTTCGTGTTTCACTCCCTCCTTTTTGCTTTCCTAAACGGCGTGGATCGGGCGTCTCCCGAGATATGTGAGACAGTTACAGCGTCATTTCCTTTCCTCAAAACCAATTTTCTGCTTTACATCAATAATTGATGGGTAGGCCTCATACTACTACTAGCGCAGTGGTGTGGCGGTTACGCCAAGAGCCACTGGCCTGGCAGGTGGCTGTTTCAAACAGAGGCACCGGTGCAACTCAGCAACCTGTTACACCAAGAAATTAATTTAACCGTTACTTCTCAAGGTGGACGGCTTTCTCATAAACCATGGGGCAGATTGCGATATCACAAGACAACCTAGCTGGGCCACCTAGGCTGCTTCGCTGGTTATATTTCACACCCCCCCCCCCCCCCCAACAGCAGCCGTCGCCGACAGCGAAGACAATTTTTTCCGCTGAACATCACCCTTAACGTAATCGCTGTAACCAACTTTGGAACAAACTAATGTGAATGAAATACTAATAATTTATGGTATATCGGCTTTTTAGAAACAATATATTTTTGTTTCCACGCGGTGAAGCTAACGCTCAGTTCGACAAGAGCAAAAAAAAATGTTGGCGGTGGTTTAGCTCTGGAGTGACGCGATAGCTACAGCTGGCGGAGTGGAACTTGCTCTGTTGAATTGCAAATACAGTCTTTCGCCGCTACATTTCGCTGGGCGTTCCGTCTTCATCTTCCTCCCACTTGACACGGCGCATGCGCACAGCTGTTGCAGCTCGGTTTCGCCGGCGCGCCGCGCCGCCGGCAGCAGCAGCTACTCCGCGCCACGTGCCATGACCAACCACGTGACCAACAACGCGACCACGTGGCGGTGGCGCGCCGCCGCGCCGTGGCTTCGCCGCCACCGTCACGTGCCACCGCCACATTCAAGTCTCGGAATGCTACCGTAATGTAACTATCGCTACACAAAAATTGAACATAACTTGAGTTACCCTTTTCTCCTTACTACAGCACGGTCTCATCGGTCGTCAACTCCAACGCCGCCACGTTCTACGTGGACGTGTTGACACCGTACGTCAAGATGAGTGAGCGCAAGGCGGTATCGGTTATGCGTCTGCTTGGTAAGACATATACCGCAAGTCTTAACGCCTTCACATTCCTCCAGCACCGTCTAGAGTACCAAAATAAGGAAGCCAATTTTCAGTTTTCAGCCACCAAAATTGCATTCTGATATGGGGCTGCTTGCTAAACACTTTCAGGCGCTAAACACGCATGTGCGCGCATTGCTAGTTCGGAAGGGGGGGGGGGGGGGGGGGGCGGGGGATGTTGCAATAAATTTAGAAGGAGCAGTAATTTCTGTTTTTCAGTCGTATTTACTGTCATTTGTAGCGCAGTTGGGCTCCTATTCGGAGTTTGCTAAGAAAGCCAGTAAATAAAAATTCTAGCAAGCCCCTCAAAGTGCATACGTTGTCAGATTTTTAATCTGTACAAATCTCTTTTTTTGGTGTGCTTTCAGTACCATCCGCGTTTTTGACAAAAAATCCATCGCAATTTTGTTCGATAATACCACTTGTAACCCTTCCGGAAATCAGCACGAAATTAGGCGCATGCCTGTAAAAGAATATCGACCGGTGGCTCGTGGTGTGGAACGTTTGGACCTTCTTGAAGACAGTAGAAATTATTAGCAGTTATCTTTTTTTGTTGAAAATTCGTGAGCGGTGTTTGACAGAGTTAATTAATTCGGAATGCTCGTCCTCAGCCTTGGTGGTAATTAAGTTTAATTGGTCAGAATAGATTTAGCACTGTTTACGTCAATGGACACTACTCTATAAAAATCGCTTAAATAGCTAAATCACGCGCAGCCTAAACAGCGGATTCAGTATACATTACAAGAAGTGGTAGATGTTTGGTCTCTTTTCAATACCTTCACGGCCTGAAGGTATTTTCATTTTTTCATATGTTACTTCCGTAATTCTTCCCAAGGATACTCGCTAATTCGAGCCGTTCTCTTTCATTTGGGACGCTACATCAGTACGCCCCTTTATGCCTCCTCTTGAGTTTGGTGGCAATCGGAGAGCTTTGTATTGGCAACGCCATCTGATATCTTACACAACAATGATCTTTCGCTCGAGAATATCAGGTGCATTATTTTCTAACAGGTTCGTTATAAATTATATTATGCCTCCTGAAGTTAAAATGTGCAACCGATACTGTCACCTGTCAGCGCCTAGTTTGTATCTAACAAACAATATTTTATCAGGTGTGCTTGGTAGCTACCTTTATTGAACAAATGGTCAGTTATTAATTCATGATCAGTATTAGGCTTTCTGCCTTCACTCGTACTGTCCGAGTAGCGTGCACTTACTTAAGACAAATTGGCGTCTGTAATGCTGGGCGGTAATATAAGTTTACAAGTTTAAGATTGTGTTTAAACAAACAGAAGAATTATAAAAAAATAACGTTAAGTTTGATGGATTGCTTAAAGGAACAGAAGGAGGAAAACAAAACAAGCATGGTGGCAACCGCTAACACAGTTTCAAAGAGGATGCAACTATAACTTCTATCCGGCCGTCCGTCCGTCCGCCCATCCATCCATCCACCCTTCCGTCCATCCGTCCGTTCGTCTGGCCGTCCGTCCGTCCATCCATCCATCAATCCATCCGTTCGTCCGTCCGTCCATCCGTCCGTCCGTCCATCCATCCATCCACCCTTTCGTCCGTCCGTCCGTCCGTCCGTTCATCCATCCATCCATCCCTCCGTCCATCCGTCCGTCCGTTCGTCTGTCCGTCCGTCCGTCCGTTCATCCATCCATCCCTCCGTCCATCCATCCGTCCGTTCGTCTGTCCGTCCGTCCGTCCGTCCATCCATCCATCCATCCGTCCGTCCGTCTGTCCGTCCATCCATCCATCCATGCATCCATCCGTCCATCCATCCATCCCTCCGTCCGTCCGTCCGTCCGTCCGTCCGTCCATCCATCCATCCATCCATCCATCCATCCGTCCGTCCGTCCGTCCGTCCGTCGGACCGTCCGTCCGCCCATCCATCCATCCATCCCTCCGTCCGTCCTTACGTCCGTCCATCCTGGCGTCTATCCGTCCGTCCGTCCGTCTGCCCATTCGTCCGTCCGTCTGTCCGTCCTTCTGTCCGTCCGTCCGTACGTCCATCCATCCATCCATCCATCCATCCATCCATCCATCCATCCATCCATCCATCCATCCATCCATCCATCCATTCGTCAGTCCGTCCGACATTTTATTCCAGCCTTTGCTAGCGGCGCCATCATGACGATGTTAGCAGTGGCCGCTCCAGCTGCTGGCACAGTGGCTCGGGTATGTATATGATGCAGCTATCATTCTTTTGTTTATAACTGTCTGCGACAACCCCTCCCCTCATATCTGTTCCTCTTTCGGTTGTTTTGTTTCAGGCGTTCGTATCTCTCTATGCGTCTGCATCAGGGCCATTTGCAGGCCTGGTTCTTCTCGCGATCTCATCACCATGGGTTAATGCGAAAGTATGATGCAGTTTTACTTATTCCCCATGCGCGAACCTAAAAGCGGTCCCATTTAGCGTCTACTGAATCAGTTTTCCCGGCCATTTTTCTTGCCCTCGCAATTTGTCATCCCAACGTTTCATATACGAAGACGATGGCGCGCATAGCTTGCTTTATGTGAATCTTGACTTAATATAAAACTACAGTTTGTACCATTGTTTCTCCGTTACAAATGAGTGAATTCAATAAATAAAATCGAATTAAAAATGTCAGACAATGTAGTTTTTGCTGTAGACTTATAATTCTAGTTGAAGTCACGTAAAATATATGGGGCTTCCAGCGCTGCTAATTTCTGCGTTATGTAACGCCCCATTTCTGAGAAAACTGGAAATATGAGTATAAACAAGAAATAAAAATAGATTGTCAGAACTGTTTCGGAAATTTTGGTCATGTAACTACTACTGCTTTGTAATATTTTGCCAGGTTTTATCCCTGTAGTTTTATTATACTAGTGCTAGAAAATGTTGGTTTATCACTACTTTTAATGTCTGACCTGACCTTAATTAAGAACAGTGTGGTTGCTCCTCCCCACATAAACTGAACGCATGCATCAGGAGGCAACGTAGCAGCTAAATAATCTCTTTTTCATTCAACTGTGAAAGAGTGCATCCTACATTATGTGAGTTTTCTATACTCTTAACATTGTACTTCGCGCTTTATTACATGCACCGGTGACTGTTTTAAACACAGTCTGTTGATTTTATGGATTGTTTAAGGCTACGCGTTGTTCGCTAAAACATAAAATAACTATTCAGAAGTAGTAGTACCGGAATATGAAAAGATAGTTACTTTGTCTCATGCTACCAGACATGACATCGACGATCAATACAAACTGAAAAACGCGCAGAATGCACGCAGCAGCGTATATTTTAATGCGATTATTGTGGACTCAAGCGTGGTGAACCACTAAGGGCTAACCTAAACACTATGAATGCCTTAAACGGTGTGACACATTCGGGAAGCCCAAGAATATGCGGAGAGCGGTAATCACCTATGATGTGCATTCAGAACTGCAATATATTGTTACGTGGCGACCAGCTGAAAAATGAGGCGGGATGAGGGATAACATTGAGATGATCTTAATGGCGGCTGGCCTAGCGCGAGCGCTCTGTCTCTCGCCACTGCCAGCTTCGTAGTCTATGTGACGCTACCAGGGACTGCCGAGCGATCGTCCCTATCGTGCATAGAAGAAGACACTGGCGAAGAGAAGCGCTCGATGATGGTAGGTTCAGAGGACGGTACAACATAAATGTAATGGTGGTTAAGTGCAGGCCACCAAGATGAAAGAGGAGGGTGAATGATGCCTGGTGCACGAAGCTTCCGTGCCGCAGGTCGCCAGGAGCCGACGGCCGAAGCCCTTGGACACACCGAACGGCAGATACAGGGGGGCTGTGTCCTCACGTGTGGGCGTCTCGGGTCGGTCGGGTCACGGGGTCGGGTCGCGGCAGCGTCGTCGTCTATTATGAGCAAGGCGAGGGACGGGGCTGGGGTAAGCGGCGAGGTCGGTTCGGGCTTGGCAGGCTGGGCCACGGCCGGGCGGCGCGGATCAGGAACTCACGGCAGACGACCATGGCTGACGGAGGACGCCGAAGCTCAAGAACCAAGATGGGGATGAAACCTCGCACCTCCACCAAATGTTACGTGGCAACCAGCCGAAGAATTTGGTGCGATGAACGATATATGGCTGAGATATGATTTAATGGCCGCTGGCCTATCGCGAGCGCTCCGTCCCGCGCCACTCTCCTAGCTTCGTCATCTTCGTGACACTATCAAACAAGTGTGGTGCTTTCCTGTCTTAAGCAACGGCTGCAATTACGGATGAGTGTTATGCATATAATTTCACAGACTCAGGCGCTGTCATATCAGTATTCATATTGACTGTAGCCGAATGAACTACGGGTTTTAGGCTCGCGGTTATTTAATTGAAACGTTTTTTTGTGCTGCTATTTTCTTAGGTGACACGGCAGACAAGGAGGTCAAAGTCCAGATTTGAACACTCTTCTCGATACCTGAAATAATGCCTGAGGTTAATCGGTCTTGCTATGGAAATTGGAGTTTGAATGGCATCTCTTGAACACCCTTACCGCCCTCCCTATTGAAGTGAAGAACAGTGCGTTCCGAAATTTTCTTGCAGAGCAATTAAGTTTATACAGCTAGATTCTCCCTCATTATAAGTCCAATCGAATTATATAAACCGAGCCTCACTGTCATCAGTTCCCAGTTCTGTGAGAAACAGATTGCTTCCCGTGTTAATCATCAATACGTTTTCACAGCTATCGGCGCAGGTCACGTTACAGGCATGACAACTTCTCAGGTTTCCGCAAATAATGAATTGAATTTTCAGCCAACCTTATTATATATAAAGGCCCCACCTACTATTTCTTTACCGAAAATGTACGAACGAGTAATACGGACCATCGTTTTTTACCCTAGATCACTTACCCTATGCGGGACAAAACCAAATAAATATATTTCAGACCCTCTATACTATTAATGCGTTTCCTGCAACCTAAAAAACAGACAACTAACAGATTTGGTTTTGTACACACGCAAAAATATCAAGAATAGATTAAAATTTTAGTGCTCACTTTAACATCAGTAATGCCTTCTTGGGTTCTTCTGTGCCCACCGGTTCTACGTGTAACTAGGGCATTTTATTTATTAATTTACCCACAGTGTCATTTGTGGCATTACAACCACTTACTGACATTAACAAAAAGTGTGAACGATATTACACTGTCTCTAAAAAGATTACTGTGTATACAAGGCTGAGAGCCACAAAATGACAAATTATAAATAAGTTACATTTAAGTACCCCGTTCAAACCAGAACCCGGTGTCCTTTAGGCGTGTCCAGAGTCGGTTATGTTCAAGGTGGTAACGTCAGACTTCGAAATGAGGAGACAAAAAGTGATAAAAACGAATACATTGTAATTATAAGCTTGCAACATAAAGTAAATATTGTTATGACAAGAAAGAATGCAAATAAAATAATTGCGATGAAAACAAAATTCTGGTATTTCAATGTAATCGAACCTGTCACCTTTTACTATACAGACACGCTAGCCATATAGTGTGTCACCGCGGCGCGTTCTTTTGACTTGGTTAAACGGAGACCTTGTGTGTCTTGCAGTGAGTAAAAATAATTTAAATGAACTAGAATGTGCAGCAGATGCATACAATAACATAAATAAAATAGACTTGCAATGAATGTCCTGAGATGGGGTGAGTGATTAAGCATTATGTGGTGGCTGAAGAGAAGAACAATGTCCGTGTCGGTGAAGTGATATGTATAGAGGACACCATGCAGCAGAAGAGACTCAATAACACTATCGCGTCATACCCATGAGGCGAACCTTCAGTGTTGCTCCAATTTTAAAATTCTCGCGCAGGCTTTATAAGAAAGGTGGCTTATATTATTCAATTTCGCTTGAAATTCTGCACTTTGTGTTCGTGTTCGGTGCTCTGACACATATAACACGGCCAGGAAACATACTTGTCGCGGTCATTTCTAACTCGATTATGGTAGATATTAAAAGAGTGTTTCAAAGTGCAGAGGTTGGCTGCGAGTGCGCAGACATGATCAAAATTTCGGCAGCCCCGCGTCAAAAGCGACGAATCAAAAGGGGCCAGTGTGTTGAACATTTAACACATGTTAATGAAACCTCGAAAGTTCACAATTCACAAGTTAACACACCAAAAATAGTGGAGTCAGCTTATTGCATTGGGCAAAATTTCGCTGAAGTTTCTTTCAGTTCAATTCAATTAAATTTAACTTACTTGAAGTTTGGAAGCATATCTGGGCTAAATGCTCTAAATGAAAACTTGAGATGGCCCAGAAAACCTCCACCAGCCAGTGCCGACATAGTTACTAACAATAGTTGATAGAAACAATGGAGAGATGGAGAATAGCTGACTCTGTACAGTAATACCTTTGCGTAGTTTTCGAAGCACAGGGAAGCTCAGTTTCCAAATATTATCAGAAATAATACAAGGATACATCATACACACATATATGAATAAAACTAGATTTATGCAATCATAACTGAAACCAAGATGGCGTAGAGGTACGAGAAATAATAGGTCAGTGAAGAAATCATGTAAAAACACTACATTTATAGTTTGGAAAAGGATTCTTTGAGTTGTTTACAATAATCATTTTGGCATATTGATGTTGATTGAGTGATATGTGGGAGATTGTGCTGCAATGACTAAAATTTGTAGATTGTGGTGAAATGCGGAGTATGCCATAAGTCAGTACTGCGAGTAGGCATAATTGTTTTCTGGGTGTAAGACTTGCAGTTTGTACTAAAAAAATTCTCTTGATCAGTAGTTGAAAAGAAAGAACTCAAAACACGGAAATTGTATATGTTATTAGGTCTGATGATTTTATACGAGGGAAATAATATTTGGTTCGAGTGTAGGAACGGAACATTGGCAATATAGCGAATGGATTTTTTTTCTGAATGCAAGAATTTTTCACTGCTTGTTTTTGTTTTGGCAAGCCAAATAAGGCTACAGTAAATTAAATACGATGAAAATAGAGCGTAATATATTTGCAGCTTTCCTTTCGTAGGGAGAAGTGTTCGGCAACGAGAGAGTGCTGCAGTTGTTGCAGAGAGTTTTCTACGGAGGCTATGCATATGGGAATTCCTTCTAAGATAAGATGCACCGATTTCCGTGATTTCCTTTCTTACACCTCCTGCCCGGATCACTAGCACAATTAGTTTTGTAATCACTGGGTCATTGAGGCAATTTCTTCATTTTTTTGCACTTCATTTCAAAGCGAACAATAGAACTATGCCGTGGATGCGACAGCAATGTCTAGAGCAGCTTATGAATCAAGTGCTCCATCGTACATCATAATTTACGAGGATAATTAGTCAAAAAGAAATTGTGGTTATAAAGTTATGAGAGGCAAGACCAAATACATATGCTTCAAGTCCTTCATTCGTACGTATGAATGATTTTTCTGTAACCTGAGAAAAATACACTTAGCGGATTAAGTTTCGTACAGGCATAAAAAATATAAGAAAAAGGGAATGAAATGGCACGGCTCATTAGAGCTTTCATTAAGCCTTCTTTCGGTGCTCTCTTCTTGCCGCTGCTGCTCAGTGGCAAAGGCATTTTATTTATTTATTTATTCCCTCATTACTTCATATATGGCTTCACAAGCACTTTCTGACATTAAAAAAACGTACAAAACGTATTTTCACCACGAAATAAGATATGAAACACAACGCAGCGCTTGATTTATAAGCTGCTCCTGTCATTGTTGCCAACGTCACTGCGTACTTCAACTGTGCTTCGAAATGAAGTGCAAAATATCAAAAAATGATACAGTTCTATGATCGCTGACTGCAGATGGTTCCCTCAATCAATTTAATGTAGAACTACCTTACCATATTACTTTTCATTGCTGTTTTCAAATGTTGTGTAAACAACCCCTACTATGTCCATGACAAAAGAATTAGGAGCATTTTGGAATAAATAAAGAAATAAATAAAACCTCATTTGCACTGTTGCTACGTGCAGCATAGACAAGAAGAAAATCGAGTGCAGTGATGGAAACATACTTCAGTTAAATTTCATGCAATAAAATAAGCTTACTGCACGCTTTTGCATGTGTTAGCGATTTCGGGGATGAAGTATGAGAAAATGTCATAGGGTTAAAGACGCGTGTTCGATCCTGGCTGCGGCGTTCGCATTTCGATGGTGGCGTATTACTGGAAGCCCGTGTGCGGCGCAATGTAAATACGCGTTAAAAAACCCCAGGCGGTGGAACTTACCCGAAGCGTTCCACTACAAAGTTTCCAAAGCCTGAGTAGCCTTGGGTCGTTAAAACCCATAAAACCAAAACAAAACCATCAGTTCTGCGGTATTTGAGATCCGAAAGAGCGGCTTTTTATGGCAATAGAAAGTAAACAAGGATCGACGTCGCATTGTAAGCCACACGACATGCGATGTGAGACCCAAATTCATCGTTTGAGCATCTCTGTCCCTTGCCTCGCAGGGTGCGGGGTGGGCATGCGTTTTGGTTTGCGGACTCCAGGTGTGGCACGCGGTGGGTCGAAGCCTGTCCCATGTCGCCATTCCGCCGCTTCTCACTGGAACGCTGGAGCGATGTCCACTGGCACTGAACACCACCCAAAACTTCACAAACCCGGAGTCATCTGTCCAGGGCTCTCATAGCAGCAGGTTTGTCTCGATCTTCGCTTTTTCTTTCGAACACGTAACTGAAACGCGCTCTAAGTCTCAATCTGATTTCGTGCCATAGCTTTGATGGGTAATTTTCTGGAAGTGGCTGCCTAAACTGAAGGCACGTGGCGTTGCCGAAGACGCAACTGGTAGGGAGCTCTCACCGCTATGAGCATGGAAGAGGGTCGAGCCATTAAAGAACGGCTCATCAAGAAGATAACGTACAGGAGCGGCCACAACTAAACGGAGCACGCTATTCCGTTTTAAGCGCAATCGTGCGTTCCCTGTCGGAGATAAAGAAACATTGTTTTTCTGTGATGAAACGCACTAGCGTCCACTAACAGCATGCATATACCATAGTTTGGAATTTAAGTTAGGCAATGCATGAAAAATATTAGAGGCCAATAGCGTGATCCGTTTACTTTTGTCCGCGTCTGTACGTTCGCGCAAAGCCGCCTGCCAAAGCACTGCATTACAACATGCTCACGTCTGTGCCTGCGCATTTCTCAAAACACAGCACTCGTTTTATTTCTCCCAAAACACGACCTTCGTATACTCAGTCGAGGTACCAGTACAGAAAGTAAATGCAGCAATTTCAAAAGGCCAAACGCAAACACCCAGCCCTGAACATCTGTATCACACGCGTGAAAACGCTATTAATTTTTTTCTCCGCTTGCCTTTCTGGCTAAAACACCGAACTGCGAAATGGGCTGAAGCATGATAACTTTTCACGGACCATGCTCTAGCAATAGTTGAACGTAATAAGAGTTAACAAAGCTTCAGTTAATAATCTGCTGTTTCCTCAGGACAGGTGGCGAAAGGACGCACAGATTGCCGGTGAACTGTGCACCATTCTTACGGATCCAGAAAACAGGTTCAGTGTTTTAGAAGCGGCCATTAAGCGCGTAACATTTAAAACAATATTAACACCGAGACCACGTACCGAGCGATCACGTCCATTTGGAGGTGTTCAATTCTTGGACGGGTCAGGGAATTATTTGACCAACTGTGCGCTGACGTCTTAATCAAGGGCGTTCATAACGTTTGTGCTCAATTAGCGCATTGGCTTTTCGGAGCTGTCTCTAGCATGGAGCCCAGTTAGCATGTATAAGACATTTTGGAAAACACAGCGCCTCTCCTCAACTGTAGGCCCGTTCCATACATGATGAGAGGCGCCAAAGCACTCGTGGTCAAAAGTTTGGAAGTATTGAAAATAAAAACACCCGGAGCTGCTTCAAACACGGTTCAAAGACTATTCACGTTTATTCACTTTCAATGCGCTGAGAAAGCGGTTACTAAATAACGGGAATACTCCACATAGAGGGTTTAATGCCTGTAGTCCCTCATGGTGAACAATATTTTTTTTTCATTCTGATTACAGAAACCGGAACAAAGGAAAAAGGCAAAAAGCCTGACAAAGGCCTCTGCTTCCAATGCAGTTCTGCACACAGGCATTATAAACAACAAAACCCCCATTGGGAACACAAATCACTTGCATGCATTAAATACAGCCTCAGATCTTTGTTTCAAAAACTCCAGGAAAAAAAAAAACAACCTTAGAACACACATCAATGAAACGTCTCAGATGAAAAAAAAACTTGCTAAATGCCCGGCACAAACAGATTACAATTGGTAGCATCATTTTAAATCGGGATTGTCACGCATTCTAAGGAAAATTATTATGCAGGTGAAAAAATATGTTTCCTTTCTAGGAGAGAAAAAGGATAAAAGAAGCAAGACTGAAATGCCGTATGTGCTTACAAAGCACTAGAAAATAGCACTAGAATTTTGATAGAAAATATTCAATTGATTTGATTTATTATCAAATCAATTGAATATTTTCTATCAAAATTTCTATCTTGAGTAATGACCGCCACGGTGGCTAAGTGGTTATGACGCTCAACTGCTGACCCGATTGACGCTGGTTCGATCCCGGCCGCGGTGGTCCAGTTTCGACGGAGGCGAAGTTCTAGAGTCCCGTGCACAGTGCGATGTCAGTGCACGTTAAAGAACCCCAGGTGGTCGAAATTTCCGTACCCTGAGACGTTTTGGGACGTTAAACCCCTCAAACTAAACCAAACCCTCTACGTTCATTAAGCTTTTGGAACATCTCGAAATAAAAGCTGTTAATGCCGATGCTAGAAAAAGGAAGCACCTGAAAACTATGTTTGCCGCATTGAAACGGACGTCACTCTAAACTTAGAAAACGCTGCAAGAAAGAAGCTGAACACAGAAACCTGATACACGGCAACCGTTCCACATCATTCGAAATCGACGCTAGCTCATTTTACAAAAGCAATACAGAGATAACATAAAACACAGAGTTCGTGTCGCGCTCTTTTCGCAATGTCTCTCGTGTTTGGGCTTTTTTTTCTAAGCCTAATTAAACGATGCGTGGCTGCTGCAACAGTTGTTTTGATCGCCGGTACGGCAGTACGCCCCAGTTCTGTAGAGGAAAACAATGATGCCCACATGTTACAAGGATTTTATCGCGAGCTGGATAGTCGATTGCCGTTGTTCAAAACTCTCGCAAAAAGAGGCGTGGGCATGGCCACAGGTGGGCTGAACAGCAGCAGGCACCGCGAAGTGGATCGCGAAAAAATGGAGGAAAAATGCTCAGGCGCCCGTGTACTGTACGATGACCCGTGTACTGTCCGATCCCCAGGTGGTCGAAATTATTCCGGAGCCCTCCACTACGACATCTCTTTCTTCCTTTCTTCTTTCACTCCCTCCTTTATCCCTTCCCTTACGGTGCGGTTCAGATGTCCAACGATGTATGAGACAGATACTGCGCCACTTCCTTTCCTCCAAAACCAATTATATATATATAAAAACAGCACGAGAACGCAGAGCCCGACTGAAAATTGGCAGTGGCTTAGCTCCGCTATGCCAGGATATACGTAGCGAAAGCTAAGGCGCACGGCTTCTTCTCTGACTTCGCGCCAGATTGCGAGAAGCTGACGCCGAGGCTGGTCACGTGGTTCGTCACGTGGTTGGTCACGTTACCAGTCACGTAGTTGATCACGTGGTACGGTGCGACCACTGTGGGACTGCGAGCACCGCGAAACTGCGAGTACGTGGCCAATGTACCTTTCGCTTTTTTAAAAAAAGTTTCACGCTTGTGTCGAAGGACATCAGGCCGCAGAAGTGAGTGAGTAAAAACTTTATTGAAAGAAAGTGTAGATTCGTGGTCAGTAAGTGACGTCCAGACCATGTAGGTCTCGTACCGCACAGGCCCATTCGACAGCCTTGATTTGAGTGCCTCGGTCGTCGCTGACCTTTACTGAAAGCCACGCGTCAGGTGAGGGAGCAGCCATGAGATCTGGGGGTGGGGGATGTGCTTTACAGTCCCAGATTATGTGGTCTAAAGTAGCTTTTGCACCGCAGAAGCAGCAGTTAGGGCTGGAGGTTGTAATAAATATGTGCGAGTACACATTTGGGTTGGGGAAAGAGTCGGTTTGTAGTCTTCTCCACGCCACCTGCTGCTCCCTTGACAGGGAGGGGTGCGGCGGCGGGAACTGCCTACGTGCGAGTCTAAAATGGGTGGTGTGGTCGTGATAGGAGGTTAGCGCTTCACCGGTTGCCTCCGGGTTCGGACCGTCTACTGCTCGGCCGGCTTTAACTCGAGCTTGTGCGTTGGCGGCCTCGTTTCCGGGGTTTCCGGCATGCGCCGGGACCCATATTAGGTCAATGTCTCGGAGGGGGGATGTGTCTAACATTTTCCAGGATATTTCTGGCCGTGAGTGAGATGCGGCCTTTGGCAAAGTTCGCAATGGCATATTTGGAATCGCTAACGATGGTTGTAGCGTCCGTAGAGGCGATAGCAGCTGCAATTGCAGCTTCTTCCGCGGTTTCCGCGTTCTTGGTAAATACTGTAGCGGCCATGAGTGTAGTGGCCGGGTCCGGGTCCTGAGGATGAGATACCCCACAGATGGCGAATCTGTGGGGGCTGTCTTGGTAGTTGGCTGCATCGACGTAGATGACGTCTTGAAGACTCTGCAAGCGTCGATGCAGAGCTCTGGCCCTTGCTTCCCGCCGACCCTGTTGGGTTTGCGGGTTCATGTTCTTGGGTAGAGGTAACATTTTTATCTTTCTTCGGATATGGCTAGGAACGGGGCCTGTATGGTCCCCCATAGGCTCCCCTTCGATGCCAAGTCTGTCCAGGATGATTCTGCCCGCTGCAGTGCTGGAGAGTCGAGCCGTCTGTGTTGTTAGGTGGGCTTCCTTAAGTTCAGAAAAGGTATTGTGTACTCCCAGGGCGAGGATTTTCTCGTTGGCTGTGAATTTAGGAAGGCCCAGCGCCGTTTTGTATGCATGCCGTATTAGGGTGTCGATCTTTTGTTCTTCTCCTTTCTTGAGATGGAGATATGGGAAGGCATATGTAATTTTACTGATGACGAATTCTTGAAGGAGTTTGTATAGGTCGTGCTCCTTCATGCCTCGTCTCTTGTTGGCGATGCGCCTGACCATGCGCGCCACCCGGTGTACTGAGCTTTCGAGTCTCCCTAGTGCTACAGTGTTGCGGGAGGTGTTGGAGATGTGGAGTCCTAAGACCCGTATGTTCTCCACTTCATCTATGTTCTTGCCTTGGATCTTAATGTTGATGGGGATCCTGTCTTCAGGTTTCTTGCTCCGCCGTATGATTAGGAGTTCTGATTTTGGTTGGGAACACTCGAGGCCGGCTCTCCTTGCCTCCAACTCAACCGTTTCAGCCGCTTCTTGGAGAGCTTCTTCAATTTGTCCATCGGAGCCGCGGTTCGTCCAGATATGTCGTCTGCGTACAGAGTGTGATGGATGTTTTGAATTGCGTTGAGCCTGTCTGGAAGCTTGATTAAAGCCAGATTAAAGAGGAAGGGCGACAAGACTGCTTCTTGTGGTGTCCCTCTGTTACCGAGCCTGATTGGGGTGGATTTCAGTGGTCCAACGGTGATCTCCACCGTTCTATTTTCTGGGAAGGCTTTAACATAATTGTACGCCCGTTCGCCTGAGTTGAGGTCGGCTAGGTGTTTCAGAATGGTATTGTGTGACACGTTGTCGAATGCCTTTTTGAGATCGAGGCTCAATATTGCTCTTGTGTTCTTAATGGAGGGGTCGAGTATGTCACGTGATAGCTGGAGCTAGACGTCTTGGGTGGAGAGTCCTCTTCTGAAGCCCACCATGGAGTGTGGCATGAGGTTGTGGTCTTCGTTGTAGTCCCGTAGTCTGTTCAGAACCACGTGCTCCATGAGTTTCACGAGACAGGATGTGAGGGAAATGGGTCTTAGGTTGTCCACGTTGAGTTTCTTGTTGGGTTTTGGAATAAATGTCACTCGGGCATGTTTCCAGCTGCTGGGAATGATTCCTGTCTCCCAGCATACGTTGAAGTAATCTGTGACTGCAGTGACAGATTTCAGGTCCAGGTTCCGGAGGACCTTATTCGTAATCAGATCTGGTCCTGCCGCTGAGGTTGTTCTAAGCTGGCCCAGCGCTGCCCAGACTTCTGCATCACTGAACGGCTCGTCCAGCAGCGGATTTGGTTGTCCCGAATACTGTGGGCTCGTTTCTCCGTCGTATGCGGTATTTAGGTATTTGTCCCTGAGGAGGTCCAAGAAGTAGTGTTCGTCCCCGGGATATTGATGGATGATTTAAGCGAGCTGTCCTTGCGCAGCCGACTTGGACTGTGTGGGGTCGAGAAGGTGACGGAGCAGGTGCCACGCCCTCTTACTACCCAGTTGTCCGTTCAGGCTGTCACAGGTTTGATACCATTGTTGCCGGGTAAGTTCTATCGCATATTGTTCAATTTCTCTTTCGAGTTGGGCGATTCGAGTTCGTAGACTTTGTTTAGTCGCTGTCGCTTCCACCTCTTCATAAGACAATTTTTTGCCTCCCACATGTGTGCCAATCTTGAATCGAGGTTAGGTTGTGCGGCGTCTGTTGTTATGTCGCTTGTGTGCGACTCTACATCCTTACATATTGATTTAACCCAATCTTGGATGTCTTCGATTTCAGTCGGGGCCGTTTGATCCCGTTCTTTCCGAAATTGTTCCCAGTCTGTAAATTTCGTTACCTTCCAGCCCTTCTTCCGAATCTCGGTGCGAAGGGTAATGGCCAGGATGTAGTGGTCGCTGTTTAGATCCGTGCCTGTGTTTCACCAGGCGGGGTTCTGCACATTCCTGGCTAGCGTGAGGTCCGGGGTGGTGTCTCGGCTAACGCTGTTGCCAGTTCTGGTCGCTGTGCTAGGACCGTTAAGTAGCGAGAGTCCTAATCCTTGGATTTTGTTCCAGAGGATGTTGCCTTTCTTGCTTGACTTCCGGTATCCCCACTCTACGTGTGGCGCGTTGAAGTCGCCCGTAATCACTAGCTGCCCATTCTTGGCTAATTTCGTGGTGGACTCTAGTAATGCCGGGATTTCTCTGGATTGATCTTTTGGGGAGCTGTATAGGTTAAGAACGTATAGGCTCCCCTGCCTCTTTCTGGCGGGAATAATTTCGGTGAGCGTGTTGTCTGCTTGAGAATCGTCGAATTCATGTTGAATGGCCGTGAGTTGGTTACCCACTAGCGTGGCTGTCATTGCTGCTTTGTGTGGTATGTTTTTTTGTGATATGGTTTTGTATCCTGGTAAACTAACGGGTCCCATCGGTTCTTGGATCGTAATAATGTCCGGTTTGACTTCCAAGTTTTGAATATAAAGCTGCAGATTGGATTGTTTGCCTCGAAAACCTCTACAGTTCCATTGCCAGATGATGATATCTTGAATACGAGCTGCCATGTTGGGGCACTGTCAGCTGCGTAACGGCGCTCGCTATTGCGCTCACTTGGGCTTGTAATGCCTTGATGGCGTCCATCATTTCTTCTCTGGTCTGTTGTAGGTTCTTGGCGATATCTGTGCATGTCGCGTCTAGCCTATCTGCTCGGGCTTCCAGTTTGTTGACCCTCTCATTCTGCTGGAGAGCTAGCTCGGCTTTAACAGCGAAAGTTGACGTCGGTTGGGACGCCGCGTCTGTTTCAATTCGCTTCTTGGGATTCTGGGCCTCTTGCTGGTCTTTTGGGGCCTGTCTTTTTTGAGCCTTCGGTTGTTCTATGTCCATACCCGCACCTTCGGAAGGAGGGAGGGATTGAGACCTGTCATTAGCGGTTGTCGCGCCTTCAATGTGGCGTTGGGTTTGCGTCAGGCTCGCGAGTTTACTGCCTAGCTCACTGATCTGGGACTGCATGCTTTCTATTAACATGGCTTGCTTCCTCACCTGATTGCGAAGTGCCTGCTTCTCCGGATCTTCCTGCCACTTGAGAGCCTTTTCTTCTGGCTTTGTCCAGGGGTTCTTGGGGTCCCGCTTCCGGCTGGATGGTAGGTCCTGTCGAAGGTCTTGCGACTGGCTGCGTCGTGTAGCAGACTTGCTTCTACTTCGTGGCAGCGGCGGGAAGGACTCCTCCCTCTCGTTGCCTAGGGTCAGCGTCTCTTTTTGTCGGGTTCTGGCCCTCGATTGGCGTCCGAAGGTGTCGCTCTGCCCGGCGTTTTGGTCGGCGTTCCTGGCCAGGTCGGGTTTCTGGGTGGCTTGCTGCTTGACGAATTTGAACTTGCAGCTGGTGCTCCCGGTTCTGTGCGCCCCCGTGCAGACGATGCAAACGGGGACGCAGGTTGGTGGTTGTCCCTCATGTGGTGGGGGGTGCTCTTCTCCGCACCTGACGCAGCGGGTTCGTTTTGGTTGTGGGCAGACGTCTTGTCGGTGCCCTGTCTTGCGGCAGTTGAAGCAGGCCTCTACTCGGTTGAGAAAGAGGACCACTTTATGTCTTGTGCCGGGGTATCGGAGTAGTCGGGGGAGCTCCGTTCCGGCTACCGTAATGATTATATGATTTGTTCTCCCATACCGTCTTGCCGATAGGATAGTCCAGTCGGGGTTGTAGGTGTTGTAGTTATGAACAAGCTGCGCGTCCGTTTCGCCACAATACTCGTTGTGGATGAGGCCTTTTACCGAGAGATCCGGGGAAGGCGCGTAAGCTTTGATGGGGTACTGCTTTTCCCCCATGACTAACGCTTGCAGGTTGAGGTAAGCGTTCGCACGTTTCTCGTTGGGCGTGCTTATCGTGAAGGTGTGGTTTACTGGGTGTTTCTGAAGAATATCTTCGGTAAAGGTGTTGTCGTCGGTAATCTTGGCGGCTTGACGAAAGAAACGCTTCGAGCAGTAGCGCTCCGCCATGGGTGGGAAGGTCAAGGGGAGACTGCGGTCTGATTACAATTTGTAATTCTCTGCCGGTAGCCTCGGGATCGGGGGTCTTCTTCTTCTATGGGGAGGCCTAGGCTTCCTATGGGTAGAGTCAAGGGGCTTGCCTTTCTTCGCGTAGCCTTGGGCGCCAGTAATGACGGCGGCCTCGTCCCCAACGCCGGGCGTCCCGATGGCGGCTCGGCCCGGCGCCGAGCGTCCGTCTTCTTTGTCGACGCCGCGCCGGCGGAATCGTTGCTGGTTCTTGAGTGCCATGGAGGTCCATGTTCCGTCGTTCAAATCATGTTCTGTGATCGGTTCACCCTCGACGGTGACTTCCATGTTGCAGGCGTGTCAGCTCCCTCCGGGGAGCCGAGGTCGTCGGGAGTGGTTACCGCCAGGCGGCCGTACTCGTGCTAGGCCTATTAGGCCTAGCGGCGGAAAAAACGTGGTCGACGCAAGATGCGCCGAACAATAGGCACACGAGCACTTGCACGCAAACACCGGTCGTCCTCGTGATCCGGACGAGGTCCTGAAGGTGTTAGTAGAGGTTTCAGCAGCCGGTCGAGGGCTATTCCGCGGGTGGTAGCCGTAATCCTCGGAGCTCATGCGAAACGCGTCCGCGCGCTCTCGCAACACAAGGCCGCAGAAAACCTCCGGCGAACTGCATTGGCTCGTTTGAAAAGGAACTTGACTTTTGCATTAAACGCAACCGCATTCAGATTTGGGTAAAAAACAAGCACTTTATCTTTTATATCAGGGCTATAGCTGAGAGATACTCTGTAAGCGGTAGTGATGAACACAGTGTAAAAACTGTTCAGCTCGGCTGTCACCAGTAAACAAAAGGGACAGATTACTAGATTCCATCGACATGAGTAGTTCTTTTGCATCGATCCAAGTCTCTTTTTGGGACTTTCCCTGGCTGTGGCGCTGATAACCACAGCAGGAAAATTTAAAAACAGACTTTTACATGTGGTAGTCTCAATGTCTTAGTCCTGTCATGGGAGACACGCTCTAAAGTCGGTGTAGTCACTATGCGAAATTTTATGGAATCAAAAACAGCAGCGCCGCATAGGCGACGTGCAGTGGTAATAATTGGCGCGACAATAAAGATAGTGTGTAGATTTTGTTATAGCTACCGTTTGGAGCACTACGCCGACTTAATAATAGTATTAAGGAAATAAAAGTGGCGATATCTATCAACATACCAGCAACCGCGTTTGCCAGTAGCATAACTGGTGGTGGCAGCGCCACTGGCAGCGTAGCGCTACATTGCCTTCCTGAAAACTGTCGAACAGAAATGAAGAAGCAAGGTTAAACCATGAAAAAAAAACGGTTGCAACTTCCAAGGGGAAAAAAAGTTGAGGCGTCTGAAGTTTCCGTCAGCAAAAATAACGCAAATAACAATATGCATTGCGCTAAATCTTATGTCTTAAAGTGCAGAGTCTCAATTCGAAGCGACGTGGCCGAATTATGTGTAAAGCACGATGCGATCGTCGGGTCTTTCTTGATATAACTTGCAAATCTTGAGTGGAAAATGGCGATAAAATATTCATATTTGACCGTGATATTCTCGCTTAAGCTTCGCCTTTAAGAGTGGAACACGACAGCGTGTTGCAACACTGCCAGGGAGTCCACGGAACGCCATCGCCCGTTGGGCGCGACGCCTTGCCCATTAGACAAATCGCTCTGCTACGTACGGTGAAACGGACGCGCGGAGCGGCAAACCACGTAGAAGCGCTGCCAGGCGCCTTGACGAAACGCAAGGGACTCAAGTCACAGTCGTAGTTCGTCGACGCATCGTTCTCGACAAACTCGATGCTAAGAACGACAGCATAGCTTCCGCGCCGAACGAACGGGCAGCCAGCAGCAAGCTTCGTGGTGAAAGCGCTGCGCTGTTCGCCGCTCACCGCGTGATTCCTGCGTGCCCGCACGGCCGCACTGCGCCCGAACGGGTGATATGTCAGACGCGTAATTTCCATTCCTTAAAATCAATTTTCATAGCATTTTCCTTTCCTTACGGCACTGTTCGGGTGTCCACTGATATATGTCAGACAGGCCTCACTTTCTTTCCTTAAAACTAATTTGCATTTCATTTTCCTTCCCTTGCGGTGCGATCCGGGTTGTCCACCGAAATATGTGACAGGGGTCCGTTCCTTTGCTTGCGCTGCCGACGCGCGCTATCTGTTGGGGCAGTGGCGTACATTGCGAGGAGGAGGAGGAGAGATTTTGCGCTCACTGTGAAGAGGAGCAATTTTTGATCGCGGCCGACGCCGACAACACCGGCTTTTCTGCGACACGAGCTCCTTAACGCTGTCACGTTAAAATATTCATATTTCCTGCGCTATTCTCAGCACTATTCTCTTTTTCATGAATAATACTGAGGTGTGTTTTACACCTTTGGAATTGTGTAATTTGGTTTTTGAAGAAAATAAAAATGGCGCAGTATCTGTCTCACATATCGGTGGACATCTGAACCGCCGTAAGAGAGGGATACAGGAGCAAGTAAAAGAAGAAAGGAAGAAAGAGGTTCCGTAGTGGAGGGCCCCGGAATAATTTCGACCACCTGTGGATAACGTCCTTTGACATCGCACGGCACACGGGCGCCTTAGCGTTTCGATGGAGGCGAAACGCTAAGGCGCAGGTGTGCTGTGCGATGTCAGTGCACGTTAAAGATACCCAGGTGGTCGAAATTATACTCTCTAGTAGTGACCATTACGATTCGCACATATGTTTCTGTATTTGTGCGTTCTTCTTCATAAGCTTTCTGTTCTCAGTAGCGTTTTCCCTCTTTGCTCCGCTGATACCTTGCAGGCTGCGAGGTGAATGTTTTCCGTTATTTTCCCCTTCAGCTTCGCGTGCAGTTGAAACTAACATTAAAAGCTTCTTCGCACCGCTGCAGCCTATTGATGTAGTAACGCAGGGTGCAGGCATCCAGCGCAAGATGTTCGACTAACCCAAATAAAGATTATTTGAGTGCGCTTATGATGTGTTAAAGAAAGCGGAAAATGTAAGTGCCCTTTCAACCCTTCCTTAATAGCTACCGTCCCAGGTACGGGCCACCCACATTATGAGACAACCTATTCCAACGTCATCACCCACTATAACACTCACTGCTATGGATTAGTACAGTCATTCCAGTAGTGGTAGATGCAACCTTGGTGCGCTGCCTTAGATGATGAGGAGGCCGGAGGCTGCTTGAGATGGAGGCAGAAGACTTTTATACAGCTTTTTACTATGCTTGAGTACAGGTGTTGATGCAGCTGCCACGATCTGTGGTCAGTTTAACCGACCGCCTAAAGTTGAACCAACAGACGCCGCGTCCCAACTACGCAGTCTTGAGCGGCGTATGCGAGTGCTCCGCCACAGGTGGTGGTGGTAGTGGTTTTATTAAAAATAATAGTAAAAAGGAAGAAGAAGATTTTTGCTAGCCCCGGCATCTGCCATCGATACTGAAGCACCTGAGCTGGGGCAGCGGAAATAAAGGACAGCAGGCAGAATGGAGAAATGAAATGGAAGAGGTGAGGGTACAGGAAGAGAGGATAGGGGGAGAAGTAATATGTACAAACTATTTACACAATAAGAAATGTGTCCAGGTTGTGCAGGTTGTGCGCGTGATTAGTTCATTTTAGAGGAATTAAATCACACACGCGCACAGCACTGTGTTGGTTACAACTGGAGTGGGGCGTCCAGTCATTAATCGTTCAAGGTAGCACCCGCGGAGCGTTCGGTCACTGCGTGTATAACTATCTGACGGAGAACAGACGGGACGTCAAGCCCGTGTGTTCGAGGAATGCACAGATGCTCACCAAAGTTCGCTCACGAGTGCGCGCACTGCCCTGCGGCCACAATAGCGTCTTGATGGAGTCTGGTAGTATGCCCTGCGCCCTATAGGCCGCGAGCATATCGCGACGAGCATCGGCGAACGCGGCACAGTGAAGGAGCAGGTGTTTTAGTAGAGTGTTTTAGTTTCACGTACGTAGAGGGTTCACGTACGCAAACGTGAGAAGTCTACGTAGCCTGCACGCAGGTCGTTTGAAACCGTTATAGTTACACGTACGCGAAACACGCCGCGCGTTACGCCTAGCGCCATCTACTAAGAAACACAGACACTCGTTGTAGCCTAAATAATCCAAGACAAGTGCTTAAGCCAAGCCATTCATAGCGAGACTGCTGCTATGACGACGACCAACGCTACTTCGTCAGGCTTAACAGCTGAAAAATCGCCCTTCTGTCTGAAAAACAAAAGCTATTTGTCAGTTTAAACCTTATGCGAGGGTAAGAATGGGCAAATTGAAGGCGAATACAACAGTTTAGAACACGATATCGCCTCGAGGGATTAGCGACGAAGCTGTTATCGCTGTGAAGCGGCGGGCAGGGCGACGCCATGTTTGTCAACGCTACGTACGCAAGCAACGCCAAGACCGCAACGTAAAAATCCGAATCTCACGTACGCACGTGAGACTCGCGCATACCCTTTGCGTTCTGCGCATGCACATTGGTCACCCGTAAGAGCTCTACGTACGTGAAGCCTCTACGTACGTGAAACTAAAACTCTGTCGTGTTTCCACTGCACCGCATCAGTCACACACATCACTCGTCGCGATTCCGTGACGCACCCGTCGTTCCCCGGGCCACACGCAGCCAATGCGCGCGCGGAGGATCATTGCACGTTGCGACCGTGCGCGACAGCCGGTGACACTGTTAATGCGCTCACCTCCCGCGATGCGCGGGTCGGGGCGCTGCTTTCGGAGATGGTCGTCGATGGCCGCAAGCAAGTCCTCCAGCGCAAGGGGCAGATCGCTGGCAGGTAGTTGGTGTGCAGCGGTCGCGAGGTCGTCAGCTTCTTCGTTGCCGGCGATGCCGAAGTGACCGGGAACCCACTGTGCACGCACGGCACAACCTCTCTGCGCGAGGCGCTCGATGCGCGAGCGAATTTCCCGCACTAGTGGGGTACCGCGGCCGTTAGAGTGCAGGCGGCTGAGGGCGGCGCGGGAGTCGCACAGCAGAGCACTCCTGGGCGGCGGAGGGCCGAGGGTAAGGAGCAGGTCCATCCCGAGCCGGATCCCCATCAACTCCGCCGTGGTGGAGGAGCCCAGGAAGGCTGCGTGTTGCTGGATGTGCAGTCGCAGGGCGGGGATGGTGGCCGCCGCAGCAAGGGAGCAGCTGCCGCGGGCCACTGAGCCGTCGGTGTACACGAGGAGATGGTCCTGGAGCTCCTCGTGCATGACGGCTCTGGCCAGCTGCTGCACAGCACAGGGGGGTGTGCTCCGCTTTCCCGCAATGCCGACGATCTCTCGCTGTACCTCCGAGGCAGCAGGCCAGGGCGCGCAGGAGCCGTAGTGGGGTGGCCCCTGTGTCAATTGCTCATACTCAAGCAGCGCCGCGCCCATTCGTGAGCGCGGGTGCGAGCGCATACGCTGCAGCTGCGAGCCGCCGTCTGGTGCGCGGTGAAGCCGGTCAATGTGATTCAATGCCCTGCGCGCTGCTTGGAGCTAAAGTGGCCACGATCCTGCCTCGGCCAACGTTGCGGCGCACTGCGAATTTTTGGGCAGGCCTAGGCACACGCGCAGGGACTTGCGGTGCTGAAGCTCGAGTTTCTTCCAGCACGGCTTGCGCACCGTGACGAGCGGCAGCGCATAGAGCACCGCCCCCAAAGCTGCGGCATTGTATAGCCACTGCGCGGCTTGCTGGGAGATGCCCTGGCGTCGAGCGGTGAGCTTGTGCACGGCGGCGGTGATCCTCTTCATCTGCAGACAGGCCTTGGTCGCCGCGGGGCGGAAGGAAAGGCGCCAGTCGATGTCCAGGCCAAGGTACCGCACCGATTTACGCCAAGGAATCGGAGTCCCGTCCAGTGACAGTGGCGCAAGGTGCGCGCGCGAGCGCGAAACGCAGGCCATGGCCACCGATTTGCCCGCGCTCAGCGACAGACAAAGGCCGCGCAATCTGGCATCCATTGCGGTCAGGGCTCCCTGAAGACACCCCCGCACGCGGAACGCCTCGTCCGGTGGTCCCCAGCACAACAGAGCTATGTCGTCTGCATATATGGACATGTACACATGGTGTCGGCCGCTCGTGGGGAGGCAGGCCGGCACCACCGACGTGGCCACATTAAACAGAAATGGTGATAGGACATAGCCCTGCGGCGGGCCCATGTCCACCGGGCAAGGCTAGGAGAGCTTACCCCCTACTCCTACGCGCATGGTGCGCCCGCTTAGGAAGCCATGAACGTATCGCAAAAGGCGCCCGCTCACACCAGCCCCCTCAAACACCGCGAGAATTGGTGCGTGGTGAACGTTGTCAAAAGCGCCTGGGACGTCCAGTAGTAGCAGCAGCGCAACCTGTACTGCCGCCTTGGCATGCTCCAGCGCTGTAACAACGTCCGGTATAGAATCAGCCGTGCACCGCATCCCACGGAAACCCGTCTGCCGCTCGTCAAACAAATCAGCCTCCGCCGCCCGCTCGTTCAGACGCTGCAACGCCATATGCTCCATGAGCTTACCTGCCGCCGATGTTAATGCCACTGGCCGGTATCCGCTCAGCTCCGTAGGTGGGCGCCTTGCCTTTCAGATGGGACAAACGACCGCGGTTCGCCAATCCTCCGGTAGCTCCCCGCGTTCCCACACCAGGTTGATCTGCTGCAGGAGGATCTGTCGTTACTGCGCATCCAGGTTTCGCAGCATCTGGTATGTCACCCCGTCCGGTCCGGGCACCGAGCGGCGGCGGCAGCGCTGCAGCGCATTGTTCAGTTCCGTCGCGGTGAACCGCGCATCACATGGACCTTCCGAGGCGACGGACGAGGGACTGGGGTCGCTTCTGGGGCTCTCAGGAGCAGCTATGTTAGCGGCGTTTGCGGGGCTGGGCGGCGCGAATCGATCGGCAAACCGCTCTGCCAACTCTACAAAGCTGAGGCCGCTGGAGATTGCGAGGGCGGCCAGCGGTTGACGGTTTGCCTGTGGTTCGGTGATGCGCCGCAGGGTGTCAAACAGCCTCCGCGAGCTGACATCTTCCTCCATCCTTTGGCATAGTGAAGTCCACTGCCAGCGGTATTGCTTGTTGGCGTGGCGGCGCGCTGCTGCGTCCAAGCGGTTGTAGACAGTCCAGTCGGCGGCTTTGTCAGTCCGTCGCGCCCGTCGCTCTGCGCGATCTCTCTTCTCGCGGAGATTGGGTAGCTTCATATCAGGTGTGGGCTGCCCTGCCCTTACCTCTGCTCGTTGGGTGGCTGAGAGAGCGCTTCAGACTAGACTTGAAAAGAAATCTGCGCCAGTGGCCGCCGCCTCGTCGACCGCCCGCCTGAACGCACTCCTCTCCTCCACAGAACAACTCCCTTCGCTCTGCCTGTACGAGCGCGTGACAGTCGAAAAGGGGAGCTAGCGTGAGACACGCCTCGATGATGCGCGCAGCTTTACTATACCCGCCGCCCTATGTAAAAAGGAAAACTAGCAAACCCTTTGTACTGATCCGGAGTTCCCGGGTCCATGGCGGCTGCGTTTTTATGGAGGAAAAACGCTAAGGCGCCCGTGTGCTGTGCGATGTCGGTGCACGTTAAAGATCCCCAGGAGGTCGAAATTATTCCGGAGCCCTCCACTACGGCACCTATTTCTTCCTTTCTTCTTTCACTCCCTCCCTTATCCCTTCCCATATGGCGCGGTTCAGGTGTCCAACGATATATGAGACAGATACTGCGCCATTTCCTTCCCCAAAAGCCAATTATTATTATTCAGGAAAGCGAATAGCGCAGCAGCTGTCTCACTTATCTCGTTGGACACTCGAATCACGCCGTAAGAGAAGAGAGGAAGACGAAATTGAAAAAAGAAAGACAGAAAGAGGTGTCGTAGTGGAGGCATCCGGGATAATTCCGACCACCTGGGGGATCTCTAACGTGCTCTGACATCGCACAGCACACGGGCGCCTTCTTCGTTTCGCCTCCTTCGAAATGTGGCCGCCGCGGCAGGGTCCGAACCCGGGAACTCCGGCTCAGTAGCCGAGTGCTATAACCACTGATCCACCACAGCACAAAATGCGTTTGCGGGAAGAAGTTAGTTTTTGTTAGTGGCTATCAGCTGCATCTGCCATCGAAACATGCACATGACCTATGACTAGAGGGAATAAAACGACAGCGAGAGAACAGGGAGAGGGAAAGAAAGCGGGGAGTGATAATAGAAGAGGATAGAGGTAAAGGGGTAGGGATAATGTACACTATGTACAAATGATAATAATAATAATTTTTTTTCGGGGAAAGGAAATGGCGCAGTATCTGTCTCATATATCGTTGGACACCTGAACCGCGCCGTAAGGGAAGAGATAAAGGAGGGAGTGAGAGAAGAAAGGAAGAAGAGGTGCCGTAGTGGAGGGCTCCGGAATAATTTCGACCACCTGGGGATCTTTAACGTGCACTGACATCGCACAGCACACGGGCGCCTTAGCGTTTTTCCTCTATAAAAACGCAGCCGCCGCGGTCGGGTTCGAACCCGGGAACTCCGGATCAGTAGTCGAGCGCCCTAACCGCTGAGCCACCGCGGCGGGGCTATATGTACAAATGCAGAATGGGAAATAAATATGGTCACTCGTGAGCTGTGTGATGCCAGTGCACTTTAAGGATCCCCAGGCGGTCGAAATTATTCCGGAGACCTCCACTACGGCAACTCTTTTTTCCTTCCTTCTTTCGCTTCCTTCTTTATCTTTTCGGGTGTCCACCGAGATATTTGAGACAATTAGTGCATCATTTGCTTTCCTCAAAAACCAACTTTTTTTTCCCATAAATGTGATAGGAGTAATCTTTTTTTTAATTGGTTTTTGGGGAAAGGAAATGGCGCAGTATCTGTCTCATATATCGTTGGACACCTGAACCGCGCCGTATGGGAAGTGATAAGAGAGGGGGTGAAAGAAGAAAGGAAGAAAGGGGTGCCGTAGTGGAGGGCTCCGGATAGGAGTAATCTCGATTATTTGAGTCACGCAATACTGCTGACAGACAGCCCTATTTCAGTTTAGAAGGTACCCTAGCCGCAACGAACCAAACGGTAAATCTCCGGGACGCGAACGCGCAAAGTGACAAGTGAAAGGCACTAATGCATTTCTGCGTTTATAGGAGTTTGGTACTTCCACTTCAACCAATCTATTTACCTACATTGAATAACACGGCAACTGAAGAAATTGAAACAGCTATCAGTGAGGCTTGATTCCAAGGGGTTATTGCCCTTGCTATCTGTTTATGCGGCCCGAAACCATAGCTATATTTTTCTCTCTGCGGACTGAACGGCAAACATTGAAAGCTAACTTGCGAGAGGCATTGCAATAGTCTGTTTTCCTTTTACAAATGCTCACTTCAGCACGTGTGCGTGACATGGCCAGGAGAGGACTTCATCGGGAATATGCATGATGAGAGTGCATCGGGAAATAAAGGCTCACGTCGACAATTGTTGTGCAACATCACTTCCTGTTTCCAAGAGGATTTTTTTCAATGGCTACGTGATTCCACGGTGAAGCAAAAATAACGTTTTTTTTGCGTGTACAAAGTAACACTCACTGCTATCTCCCGCTCGAGCAGATTTATAGCCAACTCGAAGCTTTGTCGGCCTAGTATACAAACCGGCGCTGTGAATCGAAACTGCACTTCCGGTTTCAGAAACATTTGCGACATATAATGCACATGTTAGGCGGTCGCTCATATTCAGCATTTTCCGCAATCCGCACAGCTTAGCAGCTCAGTGTGTAGTGGGTATCACAGAGCTAAATGCGGATAGGCATATCATGCATTGTACTGGCGATAATCAGCTTGTGCCTTGCTTTCTGCTTTCTCCTGAAATGAATCGCAGCGATGATGTAGAGGTACATCGGCAGTCTCGAGTGCAAGAGGACCGGGTTTCGAATTCCAGTTCCGCGGAATTCTCCACCGGGTTTGAAAAAAAAAGAAAAACTCCGCGTGTCTATAGAATTGCTTAACCAGGCCTGCCGTGCGGCCTGATCTCGGTGATCAGAACCGACAGCGCACTTTCTCACCAGAACAGGATTTGGCCATCCTGGTGTAGTACTTGGCCACAACCTTCTATAAACAAACCAATTAACTCTTGGCCCTCAGTCCCCACCAGGTGTGGAGCAACTGACCACGGCGGCGGTCAGACCTGTGACACAGCGCAGGGTGCTTAGAATCAATGTCTTCGGCTTAGCGGTCCGGGCCACAGAGCAGGGATAGGGTGGGCGTAGCTGGCAAAGGACAGGGTTAATTCGAGAGACATGGGAGAGGCCTTTGCCCTGCAGTGGGTGCAGTCAGACTGATATTGATGATGACCATGAATAACAAAACCCTAAGAACTATTTGGCATACGGCACTATGTTCAGGTGGTCTGAGACACCAAAAGTAGGAGGAACGAGAAGATCTAAAGACACCGAGGACAGATAAAACAAATTCTTGCTATGTGTAAAAGTAGATTAACTGCTTCTTTATGGTGATGTTTGTTTCTTGGGAAGCAAAAAAAAGTATGTATTACAGACATTCTAGTTTAAATCTAACCCATTTTCCTCTCCACTCCTTTCAAGCTCATAAGATCAAGAGAGAAAAAGACTCCCTAATGGCAGCTTTGAATTGAGTAGCAGCGTAAACCCAAGAAATACAGACATTTGCTTGAAAAATAGCCGCTTGTATTGATGCCTGGCGTTTAAGTTCCTTTTTAAACCTTTTTTTTTTTATTGAGCACCATTTACAGTTTAAAGCTTCGACTTTCCATTAGAAGCTGTAAACTATCTATGTACAACAACATCAAGTCGCCCTAACTCTCCTCTTAAATCTCCCCACCGGCAACGCTGTCTCAGGGCCGTGACGGGAGCAGTCCTGAATGCGTTTTCCTTGCTACGTGCGGGTAGGGCGCCCAGAATGCTAGACCCCTCCCCCCCCCTCCCCACTTGAGTTATTGAAAGGAGCATAGACACCTAACTTCTGGTTAAGAGTTTGCTACTTTACAATGCTTCGTAAGGCATTCGTATACATTAATACCAGGTCGTATTCTCCTCCAACCGCTAAAACAATTATCGAATTTCTTTGTGCACCTGTTTTGGTTCCTGTTTCAACAGAATAACGATGACTGTGACGTGAAAGTCGGCTGACAGCTCACGTGAGTTAAGTAAAAACTGAGCTATAAGTGCTGTGTCGTCGTATTAATTCATTAAAATGTTTAAGCTCGCCTGCATCAAGAGCCAGAATGAGAACGAATGTAGAAGCAGCGATTATAATAGACAGTTTTCACGACTCACTGACCTATAAACACACTTTGATGTCACAGTCGTCATCTGGATGTTGAAACCTGTACAGAAGGACATGACAGAAAAATTCGATTATAAACCTTCATTCCAAAAGCACTGTACGCATAAAGCCAATCAGATTTATCAATTTCGTTTGTTACGGTACATCCATCAGCAGAAATTACATGCAGAAATTCTTGACAAAAACTCAGCAGCAAATAACTTAACTATGTAAAACAAACACTAATTTACCAAGTTCCCTCTGCTCTCAACAGGTTCAGTCCGGACGTCGACTTTTCTGTCAGCATTGTTAGATTTAAACGAAACAAAAAACAATACCTACTTGACAACCATCTTGAATTTTGTTCACTCTAAAACTTCCTTCGGATGACTTTTTTCGCGAGTGACAGTTTGGAATCGATCACCCACGTCGGCAGTTTATTATTGCATGCATGTAATTGATCTTGCTTGAATGTATCATTGTGATCATCTTGGTCATCTGACTCTCGCTCGTGCATAGTGCAAGCCGTGCATAGTATTGTCTTCCGCATCACCACATAGAAGGAAACGTGTCACAAAAATTAAGTGTATTTCCTTGCTTAACGTGTGCAAACCACGCTACACAGCAGGGTTTTTTTTCACCTTACGTCTTCCACAACAGGAGTCCTCCATCACCGAATAGTAAATTATCTTTGACTGTATGCCACCGCAGAGCGGTTTCTACAGCTTCATGATTCTTTCCTTGCAGCTCATACGTGTTCCCGCTATACCAACTCTCTTTTCTTTGGATCTCCTCCATCGGAGCTCTGTTGACAATATTCCTGGGAACGACGCTTAGCCTTGCAACAGGTAAGTCTACGCATGTTTTTACTCAAATAGAGTTGATAAACGATATTGACATCGTACCACTTTTACTGCAGTAGGAAGAGACTCAAAGAATGTGGTGTACGTTTTGAGCCCAGAAAAAAAAACATAATGCGCGCTGAATTTTTTGCAACCGTCCGAAGTGACTTCACCGTCCGTCTGAAGTCAAGAGCCCACAAATCTCTCTTCAAAATACCGGAAGAGGTGACAAATACAAATCTTATCGACCGAAGTCTTTTTCAGGGTCTTGGGAAACGAAGGAAGTGTCTGGCCATACTTTAGTTTTCTGCGGCTAGAGAAGTAGCAAATTGGAGTTTACTGTCGACAAATGGTGTCGAAACAGATATTTCCATAGTTTTGGTCGCATAACAAAAGTAATTAAAAACGTCGCCCATCTTGAAGAAGAGGCTGCGAAAAAATTGCCATAAATATTTCAAGGCAACAAGAAATCAGTTTTTAAAGTTTGAAGGTTCTTCCAGCGACGTTTCCAGCGCCTACACAGGTGCCATACATACGTTAGAAGCCCGCTTATCCTACTGCCAACAGATGGCATGGAGAGCGGGAACTCGGGAAAAAGTGAAGGATTTCAGTTACGCCAAAGAATAATGCCACCCCTTTTCTAAATTCATATGCATTGACTGTCAAAGGACATACATCAAATGATATCTAGATGTTGGAATTAGTCGATAGCTAGTGCCGGCATTGTGTCAGCGTAGAAGGACAAGAGCCGAACATCTTCCATCCACTTTTTGGCCAGTCGTAAAATTATTGTTGTGGATGAAGGATGGGTGTCGCGCTGCTGAACGCGATGTACATCATCGTAACCTGAGAAGACTGCGAGTTCCCCTTCGAATGCGCCGGCGGCGGCCAAGGGTAGACGGAAGCAGCTGGGCCAGTCGCGCATTCCAGCGAACATCGCTGCGACCCGGGTTTGATTGAGAGCGGATGGTGCGGTGCGCGCCTTGCAATTCACCTGGGCCTGCAGCGCTTCCCACGACCGTTGTAGCGTCAGCATCATCGGCATGCATGGCTCAAGTGTTTGAAGTGCATCTCGCTGCGGCCGTTTACGCTCTTCGACGCAAGTGCGCTTCCCGAGCGTAAGGCGACGCCGCGCCGTCAGCGCTGCGGAAAGTGCGATCAACAACAGCTTCCGCCGGCAGGATTTCCCACGTGAGATGAGCGGTGGTAACAAGAACCCCGTTCCCAGGGGAAGCAAGACTCGCGCGTCTGGCACGGGTGCACGTGATGCCCGCCGCGGACTCCTAACGCGGCGGAGTGCGCCACGACCACGATAAGTCTGAGGGCGTTCTCAGCCAGTGCCTTCTCTTGAGGTTTGATGTGGCTGGAGAAAGCCCGTGCAGTGCATACACTCCCATTACGATTCAACAGTGTGCGCTTTTTTATCGGTGATGTTGCCTCGCAGTGTTAAGAATCGATTTATTTTTTTTTGAGCTGCAGCCCAAAATTTTCAATAAAAAATGTTTAGGCGCTCTCTTTCGCTCAGTACAAAGATTTGTGTGTTCGCCAAAAAAAATTTTAAAGGGGTACTAGTGAAGAAGCATGCTTGTTCAGCAATGAGGCTTATGGATGCCCCCATACACAGTACTATTAAGAAGCGCTGTGAAGACTTTAAGATTATTCCTTACTAGCTGTCTTTTCCGCACGTCTCAGTTCACCTTCGTGTTTTGCGCTAAGCACAACAAACGCCCAGTTGTTATCTCGTTGGGAAATTCATGTCATAACGGAGAGAAGTTTCTGGTGGGTGTTAGGTTGAATATTTTCTTTTGAAATCGTGCCTTCGTTCACCGTGGACCAATTTCCATTCCTTTCGAGCTTTGAGCCCAGTATCATAGAAGCAATTAATGGCCCCACTCGTCTTTGTTAAGAAAGAAGACGTTATTTAGCTTGGTTGTTTTGTGATAGCGACAGGGTGCTGAGTTCAATTAAACTGTGCTGGAATAAGCTGGCGTTATAGAGGTACTGCAGATGTATATAAATATCACCAGGCCCCTCTTTAACGCATTTCGGTTTAAAGCTGAAAATGAATTATAGAAAGAATTGCCGGCATCGCCAAGCGGAAGAGTTCTAGGATAGCTGGAATATCACCCCTGAAAACGAAGCTACAGTATTGGCTGCGAGCTGCACAGCAGTGTAGTTTGGAAGACTGCATTGGGTTATTTATTTCTATTATCCTCACGTCCAAAGACATTTTAGAGGCGACTGATTTCAAGAACATTTATACTGCAGGCATGAATACTTCGTTGTTACCTAAAGTATGAGAACCAAAGAGATTTCGAATAAAATCATTGTGTTACCCTTCCTCCACTCTTCATGGGTAACATATATATAGCACCATATAATCTTACGAGCATGCCGTAATAAGGATGGCAATAACAGAGAGAGTAATGCATAAATCGACGGAATTGAGATGTGCCCGTCAGTTATGTGTGTTAAAGAAGGTTCCGTAACAAACAGCACCAAGCGTCTACATGGGCATTACCGGCCAATGACACATGTAGAGAGAGAGAAAGGAATTTTAGTGAGAGAAAATGAGGGGCCAGCAGCAGCCCTGTGGGACTGCCCTGTGTAGTATTCTGGATTAGGTCCCTAGCCTGTATTTTAAAATACCACTCCTCCTTTCCTCTCATTAAAATTCCTTTCTCTCTCTCTCTCTCTCTAAATGTGTGATCGACCTGTAATGCCCATGCAGGTGATTGGTGCTGTTTGTAACGGAACCTCGTTTAACGGACATAACGTTTATAAGGTTTAACGCACATTACATGGTAAATTTGATTGCCACAGATACACTTTGCCTGTCTGGAGATGCATGTGGACAGTATCTATTAAAACTTTGAATGAACTTTGCGGAAAGTATAATTTTTCACTTGTTCGCGTTCGTCATAGGCATCGTGCGAACGTTCGACAGAATATATCAGCCCCTATACGGGAGGATACGCGAGCTGTGCGACATATATGCGCAAAAACACCCGGCATTTATAAGTCTGAAGCGTGACCTAGCTCACGACTGGCGATGGGTGCTGAAGGTCTTTAAAAAGGAATCGAGAATTACCAGTCACGCGTAGACACTTGCATTTTCCCCCTCTTGGCTGCACTTAGCTTGGTTATTCCTTTCCAATCTGTTTTCCTTCTTGAACTCTGTCGGTGGAGCAAAGAGCCTCAGTGCCTCTCAGAGATGGAGAAGGAGGAGGCGGGAACTGCAGCGCGTGGAAACCTCTGTACGGCTTTCCGTATGTTCGAAGTCATGGCACTGTCCACATGGTTAAGGAGGAGGAGAAAAATTAGGAGGAAAGACGGGTAGGTTAACCAGTAGATGAAAGCGGTTTGCTATATCCTGCACTGCGGAAAAGGAAGGAGAGGATATAAATGTTCGGGAGAAAATGGAGTGATAAGGAAAAGGAGAAGGCGAAAGAGCTTGGGAAAAGTCACAGCACAGCCTGTCGTGCAGGCCTGACACTCTCAAGAACCGCAAGAGGGCCTGGAAGGCCCTCACCGCTGATAATCGCCGCGGCCAGTGTCCAAGAATCTTAACCTCCGTTAGCGGCCGTGAATTGATGTGTTCCTGCGCACCGCGCAGAGGAAGAATTTGAGAATCGCACGCTGGAAATTCACATAGAATATGAGAGATGCTCTCATCGCGCCACAGATGTCACAAGCAGGGTTATCAGCCTTGCCGATCACAGTAGAGTAATGCTTTCTGAATGCGACACCGAGTCACAGGCTACGCAGCTAAGTTGCCACACGTCGTTGTAGGCCGGATGGAAGCCGTAGCTTCGGGTCGGTATCCAGGGGTAATAGACGCGGGTTAGAAATCTGGTCGGAATTCCACAAGGAATCTCCCGCGCCAGTGTTCGGAGCCAACGCGCTGCGTCGGCTCTCGAGATGGGGATGCCGTGGCGCGGAGTCGCCGTGGTACGCGGTCGGTGCGAAAGTTCGTCTTTACGGAAGTACACGCAAGGCAGTTGACCTTAAGCGAACTGTTTGTGCATTAACCCTCCTGTAAACCAATTAAATTGTCTCGCATTGTTCCTTTTAACCATGGATTCGTCTTAACGCGAGTCTACTGGACATTTTTTTTTTATCAGCCTTGTCCGCGCACTTGGCTAATTTGTAATCTTAAGAGAAGGGCACCAACAATGTTTGTATTCGCCACCCCGAGTTTGAAATTTTTCTTTGTGATGCAGCCTAAGCTAAGGACCTGTTTCAGTTTGTGTTGTCGGCCACATGGGGCACATCGTTTACATCAGAGCTCCCTCTGTAGTAAACACTGAGAAAAAAAAAGTCCAGTAGACTCGCGTTAAGACGAATCCTTGGTTAAAAGGAACAATGCGAGACAATTTAATTGGTTTACAGAAGGGTTAATGCAAAATCAATTCGCTTAAGATCAACTGCCTTGCGTGTTCTTCAGTTAAGACGAACTTTCACACCTACCACGCACCACGGCGACCCCGCGCAATGGCAATCCGGGGTGCTGCTGCGCAATATAAAAGCAAGCAATATGTACAAAACGTACAAATATACAAGTCCACAATATATCTTACTAGCATCTTCTCGGCAAACTGTAAGAAAGCCGCCTTGCGGGAGAGAACTGTCTTGAAGGGAAGCTTTCTTGTCCGTTCAGAAAAGTCACGGCACCGACGCGCCAGCGCTGGCGCAATGGTCCAATCTCGGCATCGGACGCGCGTCACGTGCCCTGCGTTGCCTTCCACGGACTAAAAGGATCGTTTGCGCTAAGGGCACTTGCCCTTTGACTTGGGCGTTAAATTTTCAATTGACATGACTTTGCAAGACGCGTTATCTTGGCGCCGAGATGGCCAGATATCGGCGGCGCGCGGCACGCACATTGCCTGCGGTGGACGGAAAGGCGCGCGGTGAAGCATGCATGTAGAGTTTGTAGAAGTTGCTATGAGTGAGGAGTGAGATAAAAGAGGCGCACAACTACCCAGCTGGCATCATCGAAGCGCTTGGACGAGGATGGAAAGCAAAGTTCAGAAAAAAGAACCACACACATAGCACCCGCTGTGGGGTACAGTCAGAAAAAGAGTTAAAAAAAAGCACTAGACCAATGCCGATTTTCAAATAAGATATTATGAGGTTCATCATTCTTTGTATTGAGTGCACATTATTTATAGTGCAATTCGAGCTCTATTTGCAATTATCCTCTCTTTGATTGGCCATTTTAAACATTGTTTTAATTTACTTATATATGGAGGGACCTAGCATGCCCATGCACCTTTTTTTTTGTACGTGCTCTTCAGTTTGAATGAACTTCTGATAGGACGAAAAACTTTTGTGGTCCCTTCAATCTCGTCTTAAAGGGGGTCTACAGTATTCTCAAAATGCTTGAAAACTGGAGGCATGGACGAAATAGGTGTAATATCTGAACAAGCTTTAACACGTTGTGGAGACAGGATAGGGGGCTTCAAATAAGTGCTCAGCCTTCTGCTCTCTTTATTGCGTCCTCTCGTATCTATATTTTTATATAGTGAAGATCAAGAAGTTCGTTACTGTCTTAAGTTCTTTTAGTTCCAGGGAAGCGTTTCCTATTTTCATTATTCTAAATTTTTATTCAATAGCAGAAATGAAAAACGAACAGGCAGAAGGCGTTTCAAGACGCTTGACAAAAGCCTCCCCGGCCCTAAAGTAATGGCAATACATTGTTTTTGTCTGAAATACAATAATAGAGTTATAAGAGACATTCCGAAAAATTACCTGTAGATTCAACACTTACCGCAAAGGCAATAGCATTGAATAAATAAGAGTACAGTCGATCCAGGCGCGCGACAACGCGCAGGCATGAAGAAATTATGTACAAAAGTGTTTACCGAAAAAAGAAAAATATATAAATGTTAGCAAGGGACAATTTGCACATAAGTCTTAATTCTTAAAAACATGCTGCGTAAACAAATCTCCTTCCCTGATTGCGTCGCTTTCTGGCCAATTCAGCATTACGAATTTCTACCATGTCATTCAAGCTGGCACCTTTCTGAACATGTTATGTTAGCAGTCAGATATTTTTCCCCCAGCCTAGCAAAGAATATAGTGTGACAATTGTAGACCAGTGAAAATAAATACGTAATGTTTTGCAAACCATATTAGCGCGCGATTAGGAAGCACGAACTTGCGATCTTCTAAACATATATAGGCAGCGGCTGTTTTAGAGCGTTAGCACTTATAGCCGCCATTCCCTGCATTTAACCGCTGTCCGTCCGTCCGTCCGTCTGTCTGTCTGCATGTTTGTCTGTCGCCCGTTTTGTGGCAGGCTGCTCACCTACCCCCCAAGCGTATGGTGGGCAACCAGCCCATATATATATATATATATATATATATATATATATATATATATATATATATATATAAAAACCACGTGTCCACCGTGTCAAGCGCCACGGTGGGTAGTTTTCTATAAAGCCGCCCACTGTGTCAGGCGGCAGCTCATTTAATTGTAAGGGGCGGGTCGGGAATGACAACGTGGGTCTCACCCTAACGCAAGCAACCCAAATCCCACTGATGGCCGCACCTGCCATAGAAGAGCAGCGGACCGCTGCACCGCTGCGCCAGGAATGGTAGGAACACACCCAGGGATCTACGAATGGAGGGAATGACCAATTCCGCATATATGGACTTTAACCCCTTATCGCTATCCGAACAACTGCCATCCAGAAACACTGGATCTGAAAATCGGAACCGAAGTGAAAACCGAAATGCTAGCGCACCCACTTCGCTTTTGGCCTAACTACTAAAATCGACCATAATTTTTTAATATAATTTTTTTCAAATTCTCCTTATACTCTCTCACACGGCTTCTCAGAAACAATCGCGATTGCTTACTGGACACCCTCTCTTTTGAGGGTGGTTATGTATAGACACCTTGAGACTTCGATCAAGAAACGCTAGCATTGGCATAGGTGTTACTCCTCTTTTTGGAGATGGGCTTTAACGCGACAGCGTTATAAGGGCCTTGTGCCGCAGAAAAGCCGATTTCGTCGGCGGCGGCCGTGAGCGAAAAATCCCTCCACCTCCTCCTCGCAATGTACGCCACTGCCCCAACAGATAGCGCGCGACGGCAGCGCTTCCCGCTTGTCTTGTTCGGGCGCAGTGGAGCTGTGCGGGCACGCAGGATTCACGCGGTGAGCGGCGAACAACGCTGCGCACATCCAAAGCGTGTTCACCCCGAAGCTTGCGGCTTGATGCCCGTTTGTTCGGCGCGGAAGTTATGCTGTCGTTCTTGGCATCGAGTTTGTCGAGAACGATGTGTCGACGAACTACGACTGCAACTTGAGTCCCGCGCGTTTCGGCAAGGCGCCTGGCAGCTCTTCTACGTGGTTTGCCACTCCGCGCGTCCGTTTCACCGTACGTAGCAAAGCAATTTGTCTAATGAGCAAGGCGTCGTGCTTAACGGGCGATGGCGTTCCGTGGACTCCATGACAGTGCTGCAACACGCTGTCGCGTTCCACTCTTAAAGGCGAAGCTTAAGCGTCCTCGAATTATTTTTTTTTCTTTTCTAGCCTCACTGGCTCACGCTCCATGCAAGCGAACCATGCCGAGAATAATCAAGGTAGTAAAGCTGCAATGTAAATTTTCTCTAACACTGCACGCTTCTCGTTTATATTTTTGAGAGGGAGGAACTGTTTTTAAGTACTAAGGTGTGTACATTAAGAGCAAATATTTGTGAAATGTAAAGTGTAAAAATTATACGGAACATTCACGTGCTAGTTGGGCTTGTTCAAACGTTGATGATGGTTTTTTTCCTCTCCATTAGGTGGCGTGGCACAATCGAGAAAAAATTTACGCCTTACAAGCCTCTTTTTTCTCAATTTATGGCTTCGTTTCAAGTTTTTCCGAAGAATACTTCAGGTTAGTGCTTCTCATGTGGTTGCTAGAACTGCTGGTACGTAACTATATGACGTAGCAGAAGTCTACTGGCAAAACCATTGTATTTTTTGTTATGCGAGCCGCTGTCTCAGTGCCAAGAAACTAAAATTGCGGTTTGCGTTCTCGCGGCTTAACGAACGCGGCTGTTTGTAACCGAGCTGTGCTGAATGGGATACTGTGCTTTCTCATGCACTGAATTTGTTTGTCAAGCGCTCTTGAGAACAGTAAAACACATTAATCATCAAATTTTTTGGAGAACATTTCTATTTTTCTTTATTTACTTTATAGCGTTCCCACTTAACCCTGTTGCAAAGAGGCGCACAGGATTGTCATTTCCGGAATTCTAGATAATAAACTGAACTTATCTTAGCAGTGGTTCTACAAATGCAATTCGTGCCGGTGTCGTGCTTATTAGTGATTTCAGTTCTATATTTTGGAGAATACCTCAAGGTGGAGTACATTTTTAAGAAACAGTTACTCATTAGCATCCAACCAAGCACAGATATAAAGCGACAAAGGAAAATACCTCAGCTTTCACTAAAACGTCATATTGAAGAAAGGTTTCTCTTCATTAAGGCTCCGAACTGGGCGAGTTGGTACTGATTCATATTTGAACAGCGCAGGTTTCTCTTGTTCGGGTTGGAACTCGGGACCACCGCCTGTCAGCGGCAGTCGTTCTATCAACTACTCTAATAATAATGACAGGAAGATTGTAGCTGCTGCTCTCTTGAATATCTTTAAAATAGCGGGCTCTCGTTTACTGATTTGCGGTGATTTTAACGCTCATAATGCTGCTTGGGGTAGTGACCACTGTACCCGTGGAAGGGCCGTTGAGTGCGCCGCAGAGAAATGTAATTTATGTATTCTGAACGACGGTTCTCCGACCTTTCTACGCGGGTTTCGTTATACGAGCTGTTTAGGCCTGACTCTATGCACTCATGATCTGGTGTCTGACGTGTGGTGGGCCACAGAGATTGAGACATGCGGAAGTGATCACTATCCGATACCGGTAAATCATCCTAGCTTACGATGTGAGGGTGCCCGAAGTAAATCCAAACTTACCAACTGGGACGCTTTTCGTCACGACATAACTCAAAACGATTCCATGGACGTTACTATTGACGACTTCACTTCGCTGGTGCCAGGTAGCCTGAGTCGTTGCACTAAGGCAGTCCCGATACCTCACGGGTTCACAAGTATTGATGGAGAGTATGAGCGACTCAGGGCACCACGAATAAAAGAGGGAAAGGCTTACCATCGATCCTGGTCTTTAGAATCGTATCGGGAGGTTCGTCAATGCGCAAACGTCTGTTGCAATTAAAAAGTAAAAAATGGCGCGACCTATGCACTACAATGACCCCTTACCCTCCAGTACCTAGGATTTGGTTGATGGTCCGCTCCTTAAGCAGTCCTGTTCCTCAGAATAACCCTTTCAGAGATCTTGCAATGGGACGGGAAACTGCCAAAACAGCCCTGCCTGATGAGTTTTGTTGACTTCGACTTCAACTGCGAAGAATTGAAAAACTCAGCTACATATGCCCAGCAAAACGTTATTGCTTGCTTCAACGCGCAACATGCCTATTTGGATTCTGTGTTCACAATAGGTGAACTTAAAATTGATCTTACGTTGAGCAGTCCAAAGACTGCTGCTGGGCCTGATGCCATTTCTTATGGAATGCTTCAAAATCTTGGCCCCTAGGCCACTGCAGTACTTTTGGTAATATTTAACAATGTGTGGGTCAACGAATTTGTTCCCCAGTCATGGAAGATTGCGCGAGTCATTCACGTTTTAAAGCCCTGTAAATCCCCTTTGGTTCTTGGCTCCTTTCGCCCAGTGAGCCTGACGAGCTGCTTATGCAAAGCGATGGAGAAGGTGTTAGACTCCAGGCTTCAGTAGTGGTGTGATGAAAGAGGAGAGGTTTCTCAGTTAGTGACTGGACTTCTTAGACATAGATGCACTATGGATGCAATTATGGACCTAGTAACATGTGTAGAGCATGAGCGTAGCAAAGGCAATATCACCCTCGAAGTATTTTTTTTTATATCAAGCGTGCATTCGATACTCTAAGTCATATTCATGTCCTCTCACGTTTGCTAGATCTCGGTGTGAGTGGAAGACCGCTACGTTGAATTTCGCACTTTTTAGATGGCAGGAAAATATTGATGAAGTCAATTGACGGAAAAAGCACGGAACAGAGCCTAATGCAAAGAGGGCCGCAGGGCAGTGTGCTAAGTAAGCCCTTTTGTTTTTAACTGCGTGATGGCGGATTTGCCACGAAAGCTCCCTTCTGGCTTGCACTGTTCGTTATACGCCGATGATGTCTGTATTTGGGTTTCTGGCAAAACTGCAGACCTCATCCAGTCTACCTTGCAAGAAGGCCTAAATACCAATGACTGCTTTTTAAACGAGAAAGGGAAGATTATCTCTCATGCAAAAACTGCCGTTCTGCCTTTTTTCTCGTAAGAATCTGAAAAATTTCTGTCTCTGCCTCAACGGTCAACCTTTAGCGCCTGTTAAGGAGCACCGTTTTCTGCGTATAGTTCTTGATAGACAAATCTCTTGGGCTCATCATAGAAAATCTATCGAAGACCAGGTGAACTCTGTTATGAATGTGCTACGCAGGCTTGCAGGTGCGTCTTGGGGCTGTTCTTTGGCATCTCTGCTCACAGTTCACAATTTATTCATTTCTAAAAAAATTGGGTTCTCTTCACCGATTCTTCACGGTCTGTCGCGAACCTCCCAGGAGTGCCTGCAAAGAATGTTAGCTAGGGGTCTCCGTGTGTTTTTGGGAGTTCCTCATGCGACTTCCAGCGCTCTGGTAATTGCTGAGGCACTGCAGCCTCCGTTTGAAGTGTTACGAACAACAGAGACCTGCAGGCACATTTTCCGCCTGATAATCCAGCATGAGAGGCACCCATTAGCTTCCGCGCTTCAAGAACGGGATGGAAATTATATACATCAAGTGTTTCAACACCACCGCTAGCTTCTTCCAAGTAAAGAATTTTGGAAAGGAGACGCAGAAAATCTCCCATGGCTTCTAGTTACACCTAAAATGCAGTTGTCAGTCGAAGGGATAATTAGGAAACCTGACATGATGATATTCGCTGCTTAGCAGTTGGCGCTTTACCAGATACACATGCGGTATCCCCGTTACATTCATGTGTACACCGAAGGTTCCGGTCTTCAAAATTCATCAGCGTCCGCATTTGTGATTTTGTACCTGAATGAGCGACGGGCATGTAAACTGCCTCACACGAGAGAATCAACGACTTCTGAGATTTACGCAATTTATTTGGCACTCCAGTTCATCTCCTCGGTGCGTGACCCGCGTATGTGGGTAATTTTTAGCGATTCCCAATCCGAACTGAAATAACTTAACAGCACTAGCTCCGTACCGTGGAAAGCTAGAGTGGTATACGAAGTTCATAAAGAATTTTCCAAGGCTACCAAAAAGCAGTACATTATAGTTTCCCAGTGGATACCCGAACATTACTTTATTCCTGGAAACACCGAGGTGGATGCAGCGGCTAGGCAAGCACACTCCAATGCCCTCACTTCTGCCCTTCCGTTATCAAGAGGCGCATTGCTCCGTTTCTTGAAGACAAGGAGCAATGAAATGAACGAAAAGAAGGGATTTGAGCCCAACCATACAGGTTCTGATCTGCATTTCATTGATCCGTTGCTGCGGTTTAATATTCCATTATCCATCAGCAGAAGTTGGGAAATGTTCCTTCACTGCTTTCATTTAGGAACAGATTACACGATGCACTTTCTTCAAAGAATTGGCCGTGCAGACAGCCCATGGTGTGCGTGTGGCCAAGAAAATGAGGATGTGGCTCACCTAATATTGGATTGCCGAGTACACGACAACCCCAGGTCGCGATTGAAGAGAGACTTGAGAGCTCTTGATAAAAGGCCCTTATGTCTACAAAAGCTCTTCGGCCCGTGGCCGACATGTGAATTCCAAAAGCGAGCACTTGTGGCATTGATAGCATTCCTTGAGGACAGCGGTATCCTCGGGAAGTACTAGCTCAGTACAATTGTAGTCAAGGCTAGAGCTCTTACCTCTCTGTGTGTTAGCGCTTCAAGATCTTTGTTTTTCGCTTTTGCTGTGTTTGCTGCAATTAAACTTATTTTTGCTTTCTGTTTTTGGTGATTGAGTTCTTTAACAGCGTTGTTATCTACTTTTGCTTTGTTTACAGACAATCATCTTATTTCTTGTTCTTCTGTCATTTTTTATTCATATCTCTCGTGTATATTGTATTCTATACTGTTCTTTTAATATTCAAGGTGTTTTTATTCTCTCATTATTGTTACTTTTACTGACGCTTGTACTTTGTAATATATGTGGTGTACTGTTTGTGTTTATGTTATGCTGAACAGTACATCGTCGGAACAAGTGGTTTGTACGAATTGGTGAAAAGGAGTACCGGAGCCGCTATGCAGCACCAACCTCTCCTTTACTCATCATGTAAATAATGAAAAAAGAATGTAGCTCGTAGCGAGGAGCAGTTACTCATCATTGCCCACCCAAAGCCATACGGCTAAAAAGAAAAGCTATAAACGTGTACTGGAAACTTCGTAGTTGTATTAACAATTGCCTTGGGCATGGTATAGAACCCTGGAGCACATCCTATCAGAAGCAGTTGGTAGAATTAATGAGTAATTGCTGCTTTAGAAGATTTTGTTACTGACGCTGAAAAAGTCCGTATATTGGGCTAATACAACTTGACTGGTAGTCTAAGCACGTGTAATTTTGTTTTCCAATTCGAACAGTGCGACGACGAAAGGAACTGGAACATAACAAAGGCTTCTTTCAAGCAAGAGGATCAGGACGTCGACCAGTCCCACGCTACTGCACTATCCTCTAATCCTGAATTCAAGGGGCTCCTTAAAAATCGCACCCGAGAGAAGCTTGAAAGCGTCACCTAGCGCAATGCGCGCACCCCTTCATGATGCATGCGCATTTATTGCTGATAATACGATGAATACGTTTGCATTAGGATACTTAAACACATCGGAAATAAACATTTTATACAAATCTTCTGAGATCGGTAGTCGTCCTAAGCACAGTTCGCACGAGCTAGTCTCGCAAAATTATGCCATTTTCTTTTAATTAACGCTCATCTCAAACATTCCAACAACATGAGCCGCTTTCTGTGTTGGTGGAAACTGAGAGGCATGACTGTGAGGCTTAATAACGGTTCATAGTTTGCGTCAGTGCACGCTAAAGATCCCCAGGTGGTCGAAATTATTCCGGAGCCCTCCACTACGGCACCTCTTTCTTCCTTTCTTCTTTCACTCCCTCCTTTATCCCTTCCCTTACGGCGCGGTTCAGGTGTCCAACGATATATGAGACAGATACTGCACCATTTCCTTTCCCCAAAAACCAATTATTATTATTAGTTTGCGTTTCGCGGTGGAACACACACTACCGTTAGTGCATGGCCCACCCATGGCACAACTTACGCATCATTATCTTTATAATCATCATCATTATCATTTATTAGTTTCCTAAAGGGATAAAATATTTCTGTACTTTCTTTTTTCTTACATATTACTTCCTTTTACATACTCATGAAATTCACGTAAAAGGAGCGCAATAAATTTTAGAGAAAAAAATGTGAAATGCGCTGCACATACAGATTTATTCTTGGGTGGTAATATAATTGAAATAACTAATTGTGCGAAGACACTTGGCATAAACTTTAAATAATTCTTGTTACGCGATGACCATATAGTTCAATTGGAGAGTAGAGTGACGCATTTTGTTAATTCATTTCGATAGTTGTAGTGGATGTTAGCTACTACAATGAGAAGTAATCTGCCATGCTTTCTTTGAATCACGCAATATGTAATGGCATCTGTTATGGGGTACAACGATGCAAAATAATATTCAGAGGTTATTCATATAGCAAAACAAATGCACGGAAAGCAATAAGAATTGCTACCTGGTTAGCATATAGAAGGTCATTACTTTTAAAACACGGCATTATGCCAGCAAGCGTCAGGCCCGTTTCACATGCTGCGACTGGACCGACAATATCCGGTGTAGTCAGTGAGGCGGCAGTGCGATTTTGGGTCTCTGCTTTCACATGCGACACCGGCACAACGGATTCGGTCGGATGTACCGGCGAAGTTCCTTGGTGTTTGCATAGGCAACCTATTATTAAACGCGACAGAAACATCACACAGAATGTGTTGATGATTTTAAGACTAGCGTATTTTTAGATGCAAGATATTATTCCGTACGTTTTGAATAAGATAAACAGTTTTGCTTCCACCGCGGTAACAGTTCCTACATGACCGCATGTCGCACGCCGTCTCGGCGCTCCTCAAAGGTCAGTCGCAGAGCGAACACACCGACGCTGCGACTGAATTCCAACTGAACGGAACTCGATCGCAAGCCGACTGCGACTAGACCGACGGCCCTCCCAAGTCGCAGACCGACAGAATTCGGAGTGTCGTGCATGTGAAACGGGCCTCAGTCGTCAGTATTGGGTTTTTAAAGTGTACTAAATTTTTAATCCACCTTGCTGATGTGCGGGAAGATAAAATTATCCGTAATACAAGACACAGTGAACACTGATATAAGCCTTCCCCATGCACAAATTGCGACTTTTAGACATTAAAAATGCATTGACGTTATTCCTGAATAGGTACACATTACCTAATCTAAGCGCTCGATCCGCTTCAAATATCAGCATCACAAAGATGTTTTTAGAAGGTAATGAATAAATTCTGACCTTCAAAAAAAAAAGAACCACATTTAGATGCCTACATCTCGATGTGACTGCCATCGCAGAAAATCAGACGTGCACTTGTGCTCGGCAGTGCCACCAATACGGGTATGAATAGCGGATGTTGCAAGATGTTTCGCAGATGTCACTCTAAAATCTTTGACATCAGAGATTGTTTATAGACTCAATTTAGCATTAATTATGGCACCCCAGAAGCAGCACAACTGTTCTATTCTATCCACCAACCTATCCTTTTCCGCGTGTCTCTAAACCCTGCAGCACTGCACTCATGACTTCTTCCAAGGATACTGTGAGTACCGCTTTATCGATGTCTTCCTGTTCTTATTATTTCTTTTACTGTAACCTGCTATCACCGTTTCGAACTATGAGAGATCACCGCCTTGTCAAGCAGCGAGCGCGATTCTCTTTCCTATCTCCTCAGACACTTAACATGACTGGAATAAAAAGTTAGCAGAATTAAACTGATGACAGCTTCATGCAGTTATTTTCACAAAAATAAAATTGACTTTCTGTCTCTATCAAGCTATGCCGGAGCTTCGCCTGCACCAAGAGAAGGATTTATCATCGAGACAATGGGATTTCAATATCATCCCGCCAGTCGATTGAAGCAGTTGATATTTTTACCGAAAAGGACGGACTTATACCTTTTTGCAGTGACTGATGGCTTATCGTACCCCCTGAAACAGACCACGAAAAATACATGAGACCTCGTTCCTACGTTTCACAGAGACGAAAGCGAGATAAAAAAAATTTACGACTATTCTTTTCACATTAACTCGTTTCGCTTTCGATTTTCGTACTTACGGCTCGATAATGGAACAGTTTGCCGCCCGAAGCTGTTTCCATAACGGATACTTCTGTCCACGTCTTGACTGTCTTATAAGTTTTTGCGTAACTTAGTACTCTTGTTGATGTGCTCTGTTTTGAATTCTTCTTTCCTTTTCGCACCCCCCCCCCCTTCTTCCTGTAATAGTGGAAGGCGATGCACGTATCGAATAAACAAAAATAACTCCCCCCTCCGAAATCTGTGTCGGCACAGTTTTTTTAAATGCGAAACCGGCCAGTGCTGGCGATCATTACATTTTTAATTGTTTTCTATGTTAAAGAACCTTCGTTTTAAGTGACAGTGCTGTCTTTGAGGTTATAACGCTCTATGCTATGAATACAGGCAAATTTATATTTTACTTGCAGTGTCACTCTCAAAGCCTCTGGTGCGGCGTTCTATACGAGACAGGCGTAGTGCCCCCAAAAGAACAGTGATCGGTGACTAAACAAAAAATAGACAATCAAAAACACAATCAGACAGCTACAGGGAGTGTAAAAGAAAGGGACGCTGTCACAAAATAGAAGCGCTAAAATAATTTATGTTGTAAGGCAAAGCATTAAGCGCGATTTAAACTTTACGGGATCATGCTCGATTGCAACACAGTTGGGAAGGTGGTTCCATATTTGTACCACGGCTTGGAGTAATGTTTGTTAAGGCGTAAGTTCATTCATGTATTCTGTGGTTATTCATAGTTTATTAGACGGGATAACGTGCGCACATTTTGGAGTAGAAGTTACCCGTGTATTTTACGAACGTTTCAGCATTAAACTGAAGAATAGAGAAGAGCTAGGAAATTTGCGTTAAATGTCTAGTAGGCTAAACACTGACAGCTGATTTCATACTGCTAATGCTCTGGTGAATGCTATATTCTGAAGTTATAAAACGCGCTGCGCGATTGGGGATATATTCAATGGAATTATTTAGGTATGGCATTATTTAAATATGGAATTATTTAAGTAAGTGTCAAGAGGATCTCATAAGTGTAGTTCAGTTTGTGCAAATGGAAGTTTTCCACGCCCGTTCATGAATGAATCGCTTAGACAAGGAAAACGACGTTCCAATAAAGCCTAGTGTAAATGGAGGGCCACCGGCAAGTTTAGTTGTGTGCTTGTCCCAAGTTTGCTGCTAATTGGGGCACCTAGGCTCTTATATGATTTAACGCGTGTTGTGATTCTTGTCTTTAGCGAATAGGAATGGGTAGTATGAAATGCTTGCGTGCGATTTGTATCAATTTGCACTTCAACCAGCTTCCCGACTACATTGCAAGCGAGCGCGACCCTAGTAATTTTTCAAGGGCATTAATCAATAATTGTACTGTATACAAGATATTGCACGTTTGTGTCAAACTAATTCAACCAGTTACACGTATTCTTTTTCTTGCTGTTGTTGGTACCACCTAATCAAACCTTTCTGCCAATCACCATTGACCAACGTCGTATTGTGACTGTATAGTTTTTCATTTTATTGTATTGCATGTTGTTTTAATGTATTAACATTGTATTCTTTATTGTATTTGTTCTGTCTTGCCTCCCACCCCCCGCCCCCTTATGTAATGTTTCAATAGAGGCATTTAAGGGGAAAATAAGTTATGATGATGATGACTTTTTGGGGTTAAGGTGCATCGCCCTTTTTCAACAATAATTTTCTATTTTTTGTAGCTTACTGTCTAGGCTGACCTGGTCATAGTGAGATCAAATGCCAGGATATAATAAACAATCCACAGCGAACAGACGATTGAACGAGGATATGCTAGATGGGAGATCGTCCATTAAAATGGGGACTGTCGAAAGCAAATAAGTTTTGGGAATCGTTGGCTGACACAGTACAGCTGGTAGAAATGATCATTGCGATACAATGAATTTTCTTCCTACAGCCGCTTCACTGTTGCTGGCCAGTGCGACTTTTCTCGCGCCTGCTAGCATCGGTGCTGAAGGAGTCGCGTAAATTGACTATATCTTTTTTTCGTGAGATGGGATTTACAGTAAAGCGGTGACAAGGGTAGATCCTTTATACAGCGTCGGCTAGTTCGGAAGCGCTGCCTGTTAAGGCATTCATGCAAAACAGGCTAGCCCTAGCTATGAGCAGGGCAACCAAACAGCCGCGCTCCTCACAGATGCATAAAGCTTTGCATTAACGAAAACATGCTTAGTCGTGGTTTGAATATCTATATGTCTATATGATACCATTGCATTTTCTCTTTTCTGAGACGAGCGTAAAGTACACCGAGCCAAGCAGCCATACATGCATATTTCTTTTCACAGCCACTTCGCTACTGCTCAGCAACCCTGCTGAAGGCATCGCGTGAATTGCCCACATCTTTATTTTATTATAAGGTGGGGTTTGCACTACACCGGTGCAAATAGATCGCATTTATTACAGCGCTGGTCACTTCAGAAACGGCGTTCGTTGCGGCTTCGGTACGGAACAGGTTTGTACTAGCGACGACCAGTGTAGCCAAAAGCAGCGCAGTTCGACCCCGGACTAGCATGCCGGCGGCGCTGCAGGCTTTTTAGTGGCTCTAGAAGCTTTGTGACACCATGGATTTTTATCTTTTCTGGTGCACACATGAAGTAAACCCAGGCAAGCAGCGCTACGATACCGCTGCGCAGTGGAAAACTGGGATACCGGTTGTGGTCGCAGCCTTGCTGTGATTCAGAAATACTGCCGACTGGAAGCAAGTTTGTTGTCGTCTTGTCGATGAACGTATGCTTAGTTGGGCACAGCTTCTTCTTCTTTTGTGGTTGAGGGAAGGATGGAAAATGGGAGGACACGGGCTTGTCTACTGGAGGGCTAGCCTCCACGCCCACTGCCGGCGTGTCGTAGAAGGAGGTGAGGGAGGGGAAGGAGATTGAAAGGAGAGGGTAGGCGCGCAGCCGCAATGATCATGCCAGGTGGCATGAGCTGCCCCCTCAGGCCTAGAGGCGGCCAGAGAGGCCGGTGGCCTCCAGGAAGGAGAGGAGGTGCCGGAAGGCCTTAGCAGGATGGTGGCCACCAGGGAACAGGTGTTCCACAGCTTACAGGTGTAAGCGAAGGGTGCCTGTCGGTGCTTACAAGCATTTCCCATAAGGCGCTCCGCGGCCACCGTTGCCGCTTAAGAGCCTGAAAAGCTATATTGCTGGAAACGTACCAATTCCAAGAACACAAATCTTTTCTCGGGTGGTAACCTTACGTTCGGGACGATGTCAACAAAGCGTGTAAGGACTATGAAAATGCTCTTTGCCCCTCTAACTAGGTCTGGTTTGATATTGCAGATAGTAAGGTTCAAAATTTCAGAAAACCGGTATCACACATTCTCTCGTTTGATTCTGAGTAGCTCGGTCTGACTGTGGAAAGCACCGAAATAACAGATAACCCTAAATAGGGATGCTTCCCCGAATGTAGCAATAGCTCCATTATTTTAAAACTGGCCATTTTTGAAACAAAGGTTAGAACCCTCTCTAATGAACCTAAGATGGAAGGTCTAAAGATGGCCTAGAAAGTCCCAGGGATTTCTATTGAAAGTCTTGTTTCAACGTTTCATGTATTTTTTCCCGCTGTTGATGCAAAAACAGGAAATAGCTGTCCTTCTATAGAATACCTCGCCCCTCCACAACATATTTTAGCTACCTTTGCGTACCACGATATTACAGTGGATGAGATAGTCTCCACAGTTTAAAATTTTTCGTCCAAATTATCAGTAGGATGTGATGGAATCGCATCAATTTTGCTAAAGCAATGCATATATATTTTATGTGTTCCACTGGAAACAATCTTCAACCTAGCCTTCTATTCCGCTACCTATTCGGACTTACTTAAGTTAGCTAGAATAGTGCCGATATACGAGAATAGGGACCGAAACCTTGTCGAGAATTATCGCCCCATCTCTATTTTAAGCTTTATAGACACATTGTTTGAAAAACTCATTGCTCTAAGAGTTAAGACTTTTCTCGAGCACGAAACTCTACCGTCTTCTCATCAACACGGATTCACGGTCATCAACACGGTTGTCTCATCAACCTAACAGATCTACCGGAACAGCAGTAGTATGTTTAACAAATCCAATCAACTCTTTGTTAAATGGCAATAAAATAGCCGTAGGAATATTTTAGACACTAAGAAAGCATTTGACACTGTCGATCATGATATTTTACTGAGAAAGTTAATGCTTTATGAATTTAGAGGGATTAGCATAGAATTCTTCAGAAGTTACCTCAACAACAGGCGGCAAATAGTCCAGCTCGTTGATACAAGGTCTGATTTTGAAGCAGTTACTGTAGGCGTGCCTCAGGGCTCAGTCTTTGGTCCGATTTTTTTTTTCATTGTATATCGCTGACCTACCACACTCCACCAAACAGTTCCCTGTTCTTATGTATGCTGACAACACAGCTGTTTTATGTGGACATGAGTGTGCATCTTAACTAATTAGCAAGGCTAGCCGGGATTTAGAAACTTTGAGTAATTGGTTTACCTCCAACGGACTTGTTGTAAACGTTAATAAAACGCAATACATTATATTTAAGAGCCCAAGAAAAATAATTTCTGAAAATTTGACTGCAGTGCGATGGCTGCGTAATCCTATTGATCCTGTCAATAAGATGACGTATCTCGGAGTAATTCTGGACGAGAGCTTGCCCTGGAAGGCCCACATTCAGGCACTTTCTAAAAAGTTGGGTGCAGCGTGCTTTGCACTGTATAAATGCCGCGAGTACTTTGACAAAGACACACTCAGAATTATATATTTTGCCAATTTTCAAAGCCAGTTATTATATTGCATTGAATCCCTGGGTCCCACCTACCAGTCTTATTTGGAGCCGCTAAGGGTTTTGCAAAAAAGGACAATTCAGTTCATCACACAGTCGAACTACAACGCGCACACTGCTCCTCTTTAAACACATGAATATTCTACCGCTAAAATCGTTTATTGAATACACGACTCTACCGACGGTACATGCATGTCTTATGGATAATTACCCATTACACTAATCCATTTTCACTCTGCCATCTAACTGTACCCGTAACGCTACATATAGAAATTTCCTTCTTCCGAAGAGGAAAAATGTCTACGGAGAAAGGACCATAGCTCATGTGGGGACGAAGCAGTGGAATGCCCTTAAAGATGATGTGAAGCGAAGCAGAAATTTTCCACTCCAGTTAAAAAAAAAATATTATAAATCAGAGTTATGAGAGTGTATTTTCTCTGCAGTTTATTTTTTCTTTGTATGCTGGATTGTGTAGACTTCGTATTTGTATGTATATACATATTTGGTCAGTTTATGCCTTCATTGGTTAAGAAGATTTCAACTTTGTATTTAAATGCAAGAGCCTTCTTCATGTGTAATGTAAATAGTTTGTTCTGATGCCCGCACTTAGTTTTACTTGATATGCTTTGCATGGATATCAACTAGCTTTTAGCTAGGGATCCAGATGTTGTTTCAAATATGCGTTGTATAAATGTTCCGAAATAAATTTGAATTCAATTAACTTCAGTCCACAAGATACATTCAGGGCATGTTGGATTGTTTCCTGGCCATCAATTCCGCGCTCGGCGAGCACAGTTTGAAATTTATTTACTAAAGCATTCTGTTAGCCTTACTCAGAAGGGCGTCGCAATTTCTAAAATAAAAATTTACAATGAGTATTAACTGCAATACAAAATGTCTTGTTCGATTTTGCACCATCGAGAACAGTAAAAATGCAAACAGCTTGTATGATATTGAAGACAGCAACATATCTTACTTGCAGTGTTAAAGGGCTCCTAAGAGAGTCTATTGAGGTTAACATATTCTAATGGAACTTGTGCAGTATGCTTTTCTCTTTCCTGCTTTCGTGCCATTTCCATCGCCTTGGTTAAGGTGTTTTTCCCGTCAGCACTGCAAAAATACCCGTTCGCCCATTGAGAAACAAAAATTTTGAGCTTTGTATTAAGTCGTTCCGTGCATTTTAAGGATCCACTAATTCTTTACAGTCCCTAATTCACCTATTCAACCCCCATACAAGTGTCTTTCTTGTATTTTTTGTGATATGATCGAACCGTCCGGCGAAGCATTGTCTTTGATCATTGATTCAAATTCGGTTTAGGTTTGCTGTTTTTGCTGATTTCAAAATGGTTCCGCTCCATATTTTGGACACCGGTTTGTTGTGGAAGGGAGCGGGTATTCTAAGAACTGTGCTGCGGCTATCAAGTCAAAATATTCGAGTAACCCCCTGAGTTCGCCTTTAAGGCAGCCTGCGATGGATAAAGCGTCTGAGATAACAAACACGCTCCTCCGTCTGGTGACGGTGATGAAAAAGTATTTTTAGAATAGGTAATTTTTGGACCCGTCCTAACAGGCTGTTTCCTCATTTCAGGACTCCGATAGCTTCGGCTATCCTGCGGAATGGGCCGTTGCTGATCGCTCAGGCTAGCTATGGATGGGCAGAGCAACATCCCACAAAGAGTTACCGGGGTGATGTAGTGGTGGTTGCCGGAGGAGTTTGGACACTTTCGTTTGGAGATATATAGAGCGGAGCCCTCTACTTCTTTTGGTGAGGCTGTGTAGCAATCCATGAATGTCTGCAGAAGCAAGACGTTTCAAAGCGCATGATTATCAACCCTGCACTGAGATGGTCACTTGGTATCTTTTATTCTTCGAAGTCTTCTTAAAAAAGAGCAAAAAGGTTTGCTTCAGCCAACTTTAATGCCGCTGATACAGCGAAAACTGAACTATAAGAGTAAATATGTGGCAGTTTTGTTTACCGCATTCCGACTAGGCGAATCAATCTCTTGTTACTTGTAATGTATGTACATACCGCTTTCTTTTGAGTGGCGTCTAGTTTATCCATCAAGGCGTATTTGAGAATTGAACGGATGTGCGAAGCACACGCCAATAAAGTCGGTCATTTTAGTCACTCCGACCTGAGCAGGGCGAATGCATTTTGATTTAAGCGCGAATATACATATATAGCTTGAGTTTATAAGGAAGGACATTCGCCCTTAACTGCTTGGTGCTCCTTTAGAGCACCAGACTTTGCTTAAAATTTTTGACTGCTTGTCTTTCTTTAATTTATTTCCTTTTAATAAATTACGCCAGCGCTTTGAGGCGCAGTGACTCACTGAACACGGTATAACTTCTGAAAACACGTTTATTTCTCATAGTGATTCAGAAAAGCTGCATAGAAAATTTGCTGCACAAAAACCGGCATATTAGGTGCCGGTAAACGGCGGCGCATTGGCGCATTTAAATATTTGCCGCCGCACCATCGTTCTCCGTGACCGCAGTAGGCATGAGTACCGCACGAAGCTAGGGCGCTATGAATCTCTGGCTCTGAACAGGCCACCATTCGAAAATGAACCTTACCATCTAGAACCTTATCTACTGAGGCTAGTCTAGCAGTTGCATTTGAGGATCTAGCTGGTGTTAAAAGGAGTGCCATAAGTCTTAGTGAGGCTGCGAGGAGAGATGGTGCGTATGCTCTGCTATATAAAAGGCTTCCACGTACTATGCTTTCGTGGGTTAGCGGACAGACGGGAAGTAACTATAGGATTCGGCATTTGTAAGGATATGGCTAGCAACATACAGGAATTCTATAGTAATACAATGAGAATGGAAGTTACCGTAATGAAGCTAATAAGAGACATAAACTGAATGCAGTGCCAAGCTACGCGCCTACATCCAGCCGTGATGACCAGATTCATACTGTAGACTGTACTGATGGGCGAGTTCAGCGCCAAGATAAGCAAGAAGTGGGCTGAAGAGGAAGCAAGGAGGCAACTATGGCATAGGCTGTAGGAATAACAGGGTGAGTTATTAGTATAGTTCGCAGAGAGAAATATTTTACGAATTATGAATTCCTTCTTCTGCACACGTACGCGCCCACAAGCGCAAACGTCAGTGTAAACGTCAGGGTAAACGTCACTGAACTGCCGAAGACATCATCTTTGTGACACATTGCCCAAAGGCACGCAAAGAACGTGGGGAATAGAACGTTTGCACATTGTGTCTAAAAATAGCTAACTTTGGCTCTTTTGCTTTTGTCCCTGAAGGCCATACACTTCCTGTCCGCTTAATAAGGTGCTGTTAAAAGAGTGACATTATCCCTCTTGCTCATATTGTGAATGTAGGCAGAAGAACGATGGTGATTTCGCAAAATGTACTTTTAGATACTAAAACAATTACACATTTCATCAATTTAACTGAAAATTAAAATCCAGAAATCTAGTAACTTGGCAACCCACGATATAAAAACAGCAATATACAGCACTCCCCTTTCTTGCGCTGCTAGTTATGTTGGTCAAATTGGTCGTTGTTTAAATTTTAGATTGCAGGCGCGCTCAAAAAAACCTGGGAGAGATCAACGCGCCAGGTTCGCTTGCGGGTCAAGGCAAAGATTGCTATACTTGCTAAAAGAAGACAAACACTTTTAAAAAAAAACTCCTTATCTCGGCACTTGCAGACAGAGTTGGCGTGGATATCACGCAGGTGTTCTTTATTCCACACACATGAATGTCCTGCTAGCACTCCATTAATTTTGTAAGCGCCTCGTCAGATGGAAATCTTAGGTAAAGAGATGAAACAATTGTTAAGGAAAAAACGTGACACGCATGCGTAGTCAAGACACCCATTTCTTTTAGTATGTCCCTTCTTGTCACAAAACATTTCATTCTTGTGTGCACTACAAACAGTAGTTGTCTCGCTTCGTTCGTCTAACCACTTAGCACATTCCAACTACATAGCTGCAAATTTGACAGTTCGTAACTTTGTTGCATTGTTGGTCAAGGTTGTATGTCCCTTTTTCTTTTAAACACGTATGCTCACAATCCGCTGGCATTTTTTGTGACTTTCACCAAATTTCCTTTTCTACGGACAGCTGAGCACACTCGCAAGCTCCGGCAGCCATTCAAAGTTGGCTGCTAGCTTGAAATGGCGTTACAATTGTATTGACGTCGCGCGCGGCTCTAATCCTCTTCACGACACAACGCTTGCGGTACGCCGATGTACAGTCGCAAGGAAAAAAATTTACCACTGTGACGTATCACCGGAGCCGCAGATAGCAACGTTCGGCGCTGCGGTTACGAACATGCCGATAACAAAAATGCCAGGCGTGTTCGCGAAGCACGGCGCTGCGTCAGCCGTACGGTGCGATTTTTGTCGCTCCGGTGTCGTCATTGTGCTAATCTTTTTCCATGGCGACTGTACTTACCCGTCAACGCCGGACGTGGGACGACAGCTGCCGGCTGGTCCCGACGCGGACAAGTTCACGTTACGCATTGCGTGACGGAAACAAAAGCAACGGAAAAAAAAAAGAAATCGCTCGCACGCGAGCGACGGCCCAGGAACGGAAACTGCCACTCGCGTCGAACTAGGCAAAGCTCCGGGTTCGGCTGCCGTCGCCGCGCGTGTTAGGAATGCATGCGCAGTCGTGATTGGAAGTGTTTTTTGTTATACGCGCGGCCGTCAGTGGAGGGTACACGGAACGCTTCGCCCGGTTACGGCCATCAATTGCTGAAAAGTATCTTTGCAGGCGCGTCACGTCGGACCCAGAAACGTTTGCAAGTTCAGCAACAGGAGGTAAGTCTATCTTTGCCGTTTCTTTTCCTGTCATGCTACTTCTCAATGGGGAACTTTTTGGCGAGCACAGAAATATCTTGTTAGACTTTCGCCTCACGGCGCCTTGCTCCAGTTGTCGAAAATTCTAAGCTCGACAGAACCTTCCCCTTTGTAAATGTTGTTCAGCAATCTAATAATTTCAATCAGCAGAACACGAAAGAGAGACGGTACATTCAGAGAACTAACCAATAACATTTTCAAATGGATTGTCAAATTGAAGGAATTGAAGGTATACGTTTCCTACGGTAAAGTACCGTGTGCGCAGCTTTACATTCTTTGTCGCAACTTTTATACTGCATTTTTTTTCTTGTTTTCGTCATACTTCATGCTCGTTAACTCTCCGACCTGCACACTTTGCTTACTCTACCCTTCTATCTTTTTTCAGTTTAAATGAGTTTAAGTGGGCACCTTTTCTAATCCGTCCAAAAATTGTTTACCAAGGAGCACTTGAACGATGTTACATACGTAAAAGTGTTCTGTGGCATGCTTTATCAGGGTTTAACGTGCCAAAGCGACCACAAGAGGGTTCTGCTTAATTGCCAGCTTTGATTGCTTCTTATAAGGCGGCGTGCAAAATCCATGGTGAAGTTGCTGACACCTTACTAGTCAATTGCGGGCAAAAAACGCAGAGAATCTGCAGTAATCACATTTCACTGGAGGATTTGCAGTGAATTTTGCTCAACTGCATTTCCTTAACCAGCATTGTTAGACTACAATGCAAGAGTTTGTGTATTTCAGCTCCCCAGAAATACGTCAAGCCGCCACCTCCCGCTCAGTTGCAGAGCGGCGAAACAAAACTGTTAAGTCTTTACTATACTATAAGTAGCCTTCTAGTGAGGAAAATCAATCAAAGTGCGTAATATATTCAAAGTAGAAAAAAAAATGGAGGGGACACTAAGCTCGTCTTAAGGGTATGGCGCGTGAGTGTTAATTGGTTAATGTCTCTCTCTGTCTCTCTCTCTCTCTCTCTCTCTCTCTCTATATATATATATATATATATATATATATATATATATATATATATATATATATATATATATATATATATATATATATATATATATATATATATATATATGAATGCAAATTTGAAAACGCTTTATTTAGCCATAGATTAATTTTGAGTCGACGTTTCGGACAGAGCCTGAGGCTCTGTCCGAAACGTCGACTCAAAATAAATCTATGGCTAAATGAAGCGTTTTCAAATTTGCATTTTTGCCTCTAGCAATCAAATACGCTTATCTTTCTGTATATATATATATATATATATATATATATATATATATATATATATATATATATATATATATATATATATATATATATATATATATATATATATATATATATATATATATATATGCGGAATTGGTTATTTTTTAAAACTTACATTCATTGATCATTGGGAGTCGTCATGCCATTCCTGGCGCAATGGTGGCGCGGTTGAGCGATGCCCCATTGCGTTGCAAATGGCTGTTCCAGAGCACCATCTCGCAACCAGCCATTAACTACCATCTGCCACGGTGTGTAATCTGCTCACAATCCAGTGGGCAGGTTGCGATGATGGCATGAGGTCACGTGGTATAGGTGGCATCTGTACCAGCTGCATTTTTCTCACAACGCCGCCTCCGACGACGCCAAATTTTCTCCACAGTGGGAGCCGTAATGTTCCCGCTTTAAAATCCGGCTATTGCATAAAACAGTCTTCAAACCATCGTATTCAATATCTTAAAGTTGGCGGGTGACGAGAAGAGAAAGCTGTGTCATAGCACACCCTTATATTATACGTGGTTTGCCTTTCCTGACTACATTCTAAAGCTCGGAGTTTTAAACTGTGCTTCTTAGTCGAAGCGGGGTCTCGAGACGTCTTTTTTGACGCGTTAGCATTAAAGTCCCCTTTGCCCAGAAAATCCGGCGGGGGAGCTGTGAGCGAAAAATAGGGTGGCGCACGGCGGACGTGCCCACCAGATTGTCAGCAAACTGACCACCGCGGCAAGTGGCTGTTATTGATTTCCAGCGAGAGGGTTGTTCGGCTAGTGCAACACGGGTCGCACAATCCACGCCGTTGGCAGAGCCTTGCATCGCAGGACACTGGCACATCAACTAATCGCAGGACCTTTGCGGAAGGAGTGGTGTGAGGAATGTGAAGTCGAGAATCGGCAGTTCTACGTATGAAGACATTAATTCATTAACGCTATCGCGTCATAGCCTTAAGGTGGAACTTACCTGTCCTCTAATTTTTTTTATTTCCTGCACCGACACAAATTAAACAAAAATGACCCAGTCACTGTGTATCAGCGCCAGCGGAGCTTAATGAACGCGAACGCTGCAGCCTGTCAGCCTGGCCGAGCGACAACTGTTATCAAAACTGATACTACGACACATGACTGCTTCACCTGTACATACTCTGTTGGACGCTGGTTGCAACGACCACATGCGTGATAAGCACAGGGCGACAGAGCCTAAATGTTCTGCGTTCGTAGCCTACGCACTGAACTCATTGCATTGCATCAAGGGCCAGACCCTAACACTTTACCGACGATTATCTGGCTTCTAGTACAAACAGTAACAAGGTAGCCATGTGGGTTATTTGGTGTATTTCAGACATATCTTCACCAGCGAAAGCACGAGACACCAGGAGAAGTAGAATGCAGGAAAACGCTTCTCCTGGTGTCTCGTGCTTTCGCTGGTGAAGATATGTCTGAAATACACTAGTACAAACAGTTTTTGAACGCGGAGGACGAAAATGGCTCCGGCGGGAGAGTATAGCAGGGCAGCAGGACAGCGCCGGGCATTCACTGGTTCGCATATACGGGTCAAGCAAATTATTCCCAAGTTAATTTTCCTTGAAATTTATCTTTGGCGAATTTTCCAGCTTTTCTTTTCCTGTCATATAGTATTCAAGCACAACAAAGATAGGCTGGTACGGGCTGCCGCTCTATTTTGAGTTTTCAGTGCGAAATCAATACTTCAAGCGGTTCTAACAAAAAAATATGTGTGAAGCCTCGGAGTAACTATAGTAATCTCGGGTTAGTTCGGAGGAGTGTCACGCAAGCTGCAGCCAATGTGGGAGGAAGCTCGGCTAAGTTCGGGGGAGTGTTGCGCCAGCGGTTGGTGGACAATAGGAGGGTGAACTTGGTTGACTATAAGCAGCCTGGAGACATAAAATAAATATAACAGTGAGTGGCTTTCGAACCCGCGGCGGTGCGAGCAGAGCAGCTTCGCTGGCCACTCCACGAGAGCACTACGCTATCGATGCAGCCGGTCATGCCGTGTGGTAAACTGCAACACTCTTCTTCTTCTTCTTCACCCTAGTTATATGGCACATACCCACGCGGGGGGATTGGCCAAGGTGTAGTTGAATAAACAAAGAAGTTGCCATGGAACACTCTCTCGCTGTGCATTGCGCGTCGTCTTCATCAACTTCCAGCTGTGGCGCGAACAGATCAGATCAACTTAACTTCGATTAGAGCTGTAACCTGAGTCTAATATCGTCGCCAGGCGTGCCCACGACCCAGAAAAGCAAAAACAAGTGGCAACGAGTTTAAATACACACTTCTGCACGTTTACTCGATTTAACTACGCTAAAACCCTACCAATTTTTTCTAACTCTTTCCGAGCGATAACAAAGCGTTAAAGGGCGAATAAATGCGGTGAGGGCGTGCTACACGGGGAGTATCAATACCATGTGCAGCGTGCGTTAGGCTTACTTTTGTTTATATGTTTTTAAATATGACTGTTTGCCGTCTAGAAATCCTTTTCAATGATATGCTAACAAGATATGGACCGTAACTAAAACCAGTTGTGCTGCCTAGATTCAGTCTAGCTTATGTTTGGGCTGATTGGTTGACCAAAGGATCGCATATGTAGGCGTTGTATAGAGGTGACTAGAATCAGGTGAAAAAAGAAGCAAAAACTAGAGAGCAAAATGGTTAGGCTGAATAACTGTTTTTTTTTCCCTTTTTCATCTCTTCCTAACCAAATATCTAGTGATCACTGTACTGCACCCGTAAACGCTTTCATTGCATACGTTCAGTCGTTTTGCTAAAGCTCCTCTACGGATGACGTGTTTGATCCTTCCAGCTGGTTTCACATGAAGAAGGACTAATGCACGTAGGGCATCGGTTCAGCTATCCCTGGTCGAAATTCCAATATATGCCGTAGTCGGTGATTCGCGATGTCTTTGGTTCATGTGTTCTTCGTAAACTGAATTTGAAAGTGCGGGTACTTGCTTTTTTTCATACCACATTGTTAGTGGAAGTGCAGCAGCATAACGCGAAAAAAAAAAAACTCCATCAACTCCATCCAAAAACTCCAGCAATGCTGTCATGCCCCCTATTTATCATTGAGACTCTGTCCAAATATTAAGCGGTGTAATTTACCGGCCACGGTTATTAAATGGTAATGACTTTCAGATGCTGAGCTCAATGAAGCCCTGTCAGATGCCGGCGTCGGTGGCCGCTTCTCGTTTCCAGCGAATTGTGCAAACGCCTGCGTGCTGTCTAATGTCAACGAACGTTAATGCGCCTAAGAAGTCGAAAGTAAGCCGCAGTTGACCACAAAGCCGTCTGTAATAGCCCATATACGGCTTAGGGATTTCAAGCGCACATAGCATCTCGAAATACGAGCAATGCTTGCTTGAAAACAATTATAAAAATAGCTCTAGCTATTATATACCTTTTGTTTTCTGATATGATAGGCTTTTTGTTTATTCAGTAATTGTATTCTGTGTATTCTGTATTTCTATATTCTGTGTATTATGATTGACCAGTCTGTAAGGCGTTCGATGGTCGCATGCAGCCTTACATCTCAAGAGATTTTGGTTCAGTGCCAAAAAAAAAATGCGTATCAAAATGATCTGAACTTCCGCTTCATCTTGGGAAGAAAAATGAGACCCGCAGAGAAAAAACCCGCGTCGACTCATGATTTTACCACATCCTCCCGCGTAGGCCGAATCTTGTTTCCGGTTGCGTTCAAGCCGACTGAAGAGCTCAGCGTGCGTGCGACTATTTGGCTTGTTGATCCAGGCTAAGAAAAATGTGATATTGAATCCGGTCGTGAAATTCGACGAAGCACCAGGCGCCTGTGTCAATTCACTGGTTTAGATACTAAGTTTACGACGCTCGACGTTTAGCCGCGCCATCCAGCAGTCGTTAGATTCCTTACAACAGTTGTGAGACTTAAATTCCACCTCGCTTTATGAACATAAAACAACAAATGGCGCTGTGTCAAGGTCCCATGCAGTATGCAATAAACAATATTCGTTCAAATTAAACCTCATATTCATCGTTACATATTTCTTTCGCTCTCTGAAATCAGCAGGCAACGTCAACTCTAACCAAACACGTTGATTTCTGACAGCATAGTTTATCAACAAACACCCAAGACAAACGACAGGTTGTCGACTTTGCAAACAATCTAAAAAATGGACGTAAAATAACCGGTCAGGATGGTTTTATTCAGTTTTTTGTCTGGCTCTGGGCTTTGTCACGCCTGAAAGCTGAAAAACTGAACTGATCACTAGACCCCGGCCTGACTATGTGAACTCGCCTTCTATTGCGCTGTCCTCTAGAATTTTTGTTGTAATCAATTTTGAGTCAATGACACCTTCGCCTTGGTACTTGTGATCACGGCCCTAATAAAGCATTCTTTCGAACTTCAGGAAAGGTTCTTCTCTAGTCAGGCCGTGTTTTGCCCTTTTAAGCACGAAAACATTAAGCTGGCACTCATCGGAGAAACCACCTTAGTTGGCACTGTTGTGGGCCTGTGGAAAAAATCCCGGTTGGTCGCGAGCCTCGAGACATCAGACATAGAGCTGTGTAGTGAAATGATTAAAACTGACTTGATTTCTCACTATGAGGTCTTAGCATGATGTGGAGTAAATTAAAATAATTAATGTAATGTATGTAATAAAAATTAATTACGTTGAAATGAAACTTGTGGCAATTAGCTAGAATCGAGCCCGTGATCCTTAGTTGCGAGCAGGACATGCCACTCCTCGGCCACTGACGAACGTTTTCGACTTGGTTAAAGGAAGACCTCGAGTACCTTGGAGCGTGTTACGTGGTCAAGTAGGCCTACTTATTTATGCCAATGAGTGTGTGTGAAAGAAATGGGTGGCAGGTACTAACGAAAGTGGAAAATAAATAATAGCGCTAAGGAGTCATACCTTCAAGGCGGAGCTTAAGTGGTCCCGTAATGTTGTGCTCATTTATCACGAATTGTCGCAAAAACGTGCGGGATTCGCAGCCTTGCCCAAGGCAAATTCTCGCTGCAGATCAGCTTCAGTGGCGTGCTAATTAAAGCATTTCCCACCCAAGATACACTGTAAGCTCGGGAGCCAACTAAAACCGTTTTATAGATACATACAGGTTAGTATCCCTTATGTTTTGGGGCAGTGGCGAGAACCACATTGACAAGTCAATAAAGTATTAATCGTTTCGTTTCTTTTGCAGCTGTCTGCCTCCTATCTTTAACATTGATTTCATTTTTGATTCACCGCCATTCAAAGCTTTTTTTCATGCTGTAAGCGAAATGTAGAGACCTCGGCTAGTTTGTTCTGGGTATAATTAGGAGACATCATTCTAGCGTACAGAAACACACGAACAAAGAGACCAGGCTGACACACGGACCGGCGTTCGTCGTGTCTACTCTTTTTGTCCGTGTGTTTCTGTACGCTGGAATGATGTCTCATAAATTTAAGCAATATTACGTTTATTTCTGGGACTTTTGGTATAATTTCTACACTCTGATTTCGCGCCACGATTACGCCAGTCTTCTGTGCTGGACTCAACGACTGATGTGTTTCTTTTGCTTTCACTATTCGTAAAACACAAAGCTTCTGGAAGGCTAAACATGCCGTTTTCGATGGCTTCTTCAGTAGCTTTACAATTTCCAGAACGTTTCTACGCTGCTTCTACATGTTCATATTTGCTTCTAAATTTCCTGGTACTAAGGCAACCTCAACTAGCCTCAAGTAGGAAGGGGCTGCTTCTTGAATGATGATCCCACGTTTCCTTCCGGATCTCATTCTTACCAGCTCCGGATTGTCGCGATGATTCTTTTGCTTCCATTTTTTGCCTCCACTTAGCAGTCCCGCTTTAGCTGACCTTCTTTTTGATGTCCTTTGTTATTGTCCATTTGTGTGCTGTGTGGCCTGTCGTAAGCTTGTTACTCATTTCCCTCCATCGCGTAAGGGCGTTTTTATTGTGCAAATACCTGAAGTGTTTGGACGCCCACCTCTTCGCCTCCATTTTTCGCAGTCTTTCCTCAAGCGATATTTTGCTCTCAGCCTCCCTCGCCTCAAAGGACGACCAACTCTTATCTCCCTGTACAGCGTTGTTTGTTATCTTCCCGTGAGCGCCTAAAGCTAATCTGCCCACCATTACTTCGTTAATATGTAGTCATTGTACTACACTTGGCATTTATGCACAGTACAGCGTTCGCAAAAGTCATTCCCGGTACCATTACACGCTTCCAAAGTTTTCGTGTTACTTTATATCTCCTGTATCCCCAGAGTAGTTTATTATTCATTAAGTGAAATATATGGCTCAAAAATTTCCTCGGATCGTCCCTGTTCTTTTCCCTCGCCTCTATCATACAACGTGGACTTCTCTCTTTAATTTCGCTACTACATTTTCCTGGACATGCAACGTGCGTTGTCGATACATGTACAATTTTCTGTCCGCCGCCTCCTCCAGACTATCCCCGGCCCTCTATCTCCTTCCTCGATGCCTGCGTTCTGAGTTTAAATGCCTGTTTGATTTCTGAATCCACCTGCTTCGAGGCTTCTCTCCTCTTTCGGATAGTTATTTCGTTCTGGCTTTCACATTTCTTTCCTTGTGTTAGTTCGTCAATTTGTTCCTCATATCTCCAGTTGTTTGTTGTGTAGTGTGCTACTTATTTCTTCACTCGTTCCTTTATGTCCGCCACTTGTTTTCTGGTCAAAAAGATTTTGGTGGTTGTTGTCATTCAGCTCGCGGCCTGTTGGAAAGCCCCTGCAAGAAAGTAACTGAACTTTGCTATGACTCATTAAAACGTTCGGCAAGATTCGTCACTGGTCGGAACTGAAAACTCGCAAAATTCTGTGAGTAAGCTGACTCACAAACAATTTCTACCAAACAAAAAAACTGTCGTTTGCAGCCTCGTTTCCACTCCCGGTTCTGCCCATAAAAAGAGTTAGCTCCAGGTCCAGTGCGCCGGTCCCCTGAATAGAATTCTTATTCTATAAGAAGAGGCCTTCCAAAAATAAGTTTATTTTTGTAACACTTAGTGTTTAGCGCATATACTTTGCATTCGAAAGAGGCTGTGTTTTATCCCCAATAACACGGTTACCTACCTGTTTAACTTGTAGATTTCCTCTGGTTTGATGTGCGGCTCTTCTGGGGTGCAATTTTTGGAAAAAGATCTTTTGGCCAAAACACCCGAGGACGAATCGTCAATCCTCGAGCGTCTAATATCGTACACGAGCTGAAAAGCCCTTTATGGGCGTTTTTTACAGGAGCGGTGGCCAAGTGTTTAGCGCGTGCGCCTTGCATTCGGGAGCTACTGGGGTCGAACCCCGTGACGAACGGCAGCCACGAATTTTCTAATAAGCGCGAAAGTTTCTTTGGCCGGTGCTCCGTTCTCCTAGGGTAAAATGCTTGGGAGTAATGTACTGGGCGAATCTCCTTCCTAGACTGAATTTTTAATTTAATATTCGATATAAATATCGCGTTCAAGTCATCGGCAAGTGCTAAATTCATCGCACTACATCTGCAATATGAAAACCAGCCAGCGGCCGAGAACAACCGCAGAAAATGCCCCTTACACTGTTATGCCTTTATACACCGCATGCCGCGATTCTACTCAGGCGACGGTAAGGGTGGGCACGGCACTTCTGACTCATGGCTTATTCTAACCGGTGATTCGGAGAAAGCTTTGTTTCTCCACGGAACCGAAGAAGTAACAATACGGGCACGAATTCGGATCTCACTCCTAGAAATGCTCATAGCCTGACTGAGAGGTTGTATATATTGGTCGATAAAGGGTGGCCCTACCTGCGCCACTAATATATCACAAATAGACCGAATAATAAAGAGCAGTGCAGAACGTCGCAATTGGTCTCTTTCGTATGCAGTATCGAATTGTAACCTAGTGGTGACGGCAGTCTAAGCAGTGAGGAAGACAGTGAAACGTCCTTCTATAAGAAAACTGTTTGTAAAATGGACTGAATGACTCGGCGGCGGCGAAAGCAACTGGTAACTTGCTCGGCGGTCTGCGAACAGAATACCTGCAGTTCATATGGCAGCGCTCAATTTAAAGGCGGCAAGGAACCTCCGAGATAAGGAACCAAGTGCCACTACAGCAATGTGGAAAGATGTGCTGGCAGTGGCTTGTGGCCACAACCAATCGCGATAAGTATGGCCGCATCGTGCGTCCCAAACTAAAACGCTAAAGCGCCAGATGGTGGCTTTCAGATTGAACGAACAAGCAGTACGAAGATGCGCAACAATATCGCCGCCGGCGACACAGCCGAAGGCGAAAGCCATGCGCTTCGTTCAAGTTTTAAATGTTTCATAAGCCCTACAGCGGCGGTTGTCACTGCAATCAATTGGCGGCCAAGAGTCCAATGCACATGCAACTGCGTTTACGTAATTTTACTGTACTTAACTTATGCTCACAGTTCATGCTTGTGGCGTAGGTGAACAGTGTACTTGCAGTCAATCGTATGCTGGAGAACGTTGCAGCAAAGGCTGTGTCCAGGCTTCACGGCTACCGGTGCTATGTAATCGAAAATACAAGTCTTGACAATTTGGAACACCAGAACCTACATGTCCCTCAGATCTGCGGTGCAAACTCGGCCTGCGATTTTGTTTGAGCACCTAAGATATCCTAATTTAGGGCTAAACAATTGAAATACCCTTTTTGCTGTGCTTCAAACTATATGCCGAGTGCTTGGAAGTCTCCTACAGGGACAAACTCATAAGTTTACAAAGCACCGAGATAAAGTAGGGTGTCCTCTTGAATCCTTTCCGTGCTTACGTGTGCTGCTTGCACTTTTGGGAACGCTGCGCCTATGATCGCTTGAACACCTAATGGAAGGCACTTGAGCCTGCTTGTATACTACAGTTCCGTCATGGAACGCGTTCGCAGTAAGGAGAGAAAGCGGAGAATTTTACCCCACTCACTCGAAAGCAGCGCAGGTCCTAAAAGAAAAAACAATCTTTTTACGTCTGTAAACCTATAACCATAGCAGCTGCGCCTACGAGTTATTCTTCAGTATGCTTAACAAACTTTCTATAGCTTGGTGTCGGACGATGGGCGACTTTAAACACAGAAGGTGTATATGAGGCGTAATTTCTGATTTAGGCTGATGACAGGAAGTGTCACTCAATGCATAAATAACTGGCTATTCAATATGAGCAGAAAAGCAGAAAGCAGAAAAGAAAAGAAAAGCAGAAAAGAAAAAGGCTGCGCTGTTATTCCTGCTCCTTGACGGAGCGTATTCCAGCGTCATAAAAACAGCTGTGCTTTATTATATTGTTGTAAGCCGGCGGCGGTTATGCTTTGTTTCATTCTGCTGAGGATAAACGCACAAAATGTCAAGAAAAGTTACATTCGTAGTGAACAACCATCCTGCTTGAAGGCTGAAAAAAAAACAGTAGCACGCTAAGTTTGTGACAAACGACATAGATCACACGAAGTGCGCAGAACAGCCTGACCTGATTTGTCTGAGATAAGCAATTTCAAGGCTAGGCTTTTTAGGAAATTAAACCCTTTAATGAATCCTGAAAGATCGTGTCTTGAACTCGGAATGCCGTAGAAACGAGCCTACCGCTTGAGGAATTGAGCCTTCTTTTACTCGTGCGTTTATAAACTCGTTCAGTCAGGTTTGTTGCGATTTCCTTAATAATCACAAGTTGATACTGACTCTTTATCTATCGATCCGATGAGCAGTTTGTGCTTCGTGTCGTCTCTGTGGCTGAAATTTTACTGCGCTAATGGTCTTGTGGGTCCCAGAAGCGGCGCAGCTCATTATGAATCAGCTCCTAGTTGGCGGACATGCTTGGATTAGTATAATTAAGATAGGAAAACACAAATTCGTGGTATTGAAAGGAAAAAAAATTAAAGTCACTATAGCAAAAAAGAAATAGCAAAAACTTCGATAACACGGACACGATGGCACGGATTAATTTCAGAAAACATATGTACGGATTAATATTTGAAAATATGGGGCGGCATTGTAGAAAATTCCAAAACGATTCTTAAAGAAAGTTATATCACAACAGGACACCTTCTAATATGCTCTGAAAAATAAAAATCCTACCCAAATACACCAGGGCCAACTGCGCTTATTGGCGGTAGAGTGTCTGCAACCTGTCATTCCCAGCGTCAAGAAACGGTTAATTCGGTTCAAGTACTTTCATACATCTCATGCCAATGGTGCGAGGGATACGCGGCACCTCGTCCCCGAGGTATTCTGGCGGACCTACCAGGCTGCGTAATGTTTACACATGGAGTTAGACTAGGAGCTTCAACCCCGCCGGTGCGGCTTCTCTCCTTTGACGCGGGGTTTCCGCGGGGAGTGAAGGTTGTGTCGATCGATGTCTATTTTTACCTTTGACAGGCGAGCGCGCACCGCAGTGTATGCCTTTTTCGCTTTAGCGATGTGTGATGACCACGACACCCATTCACGCGACTCATTGTTTTCGACCGGACACTGAAAAAAAAAAACAACTTTCTAAGCCACACTCGTTTCCAATCCGCCCGCTCCCGATTTCATACATACCGGCGACATGAAGAAGTTGCAGGACAGAGTACACGAGGGCACCACTTGCTGCGACGTTGGCTCCATCTAGTGCAGCAGGACGGAGGTGTGCGCCGCTGTTGGCAGAATGCCACCCCGCCGCCAAAGCCGGGCCTTAAATAAGCGCGGACGTAGTGCCTAAGGCCGCTGTCGAAGGATTCATTCATTCGCTGGTCTTACTTCAGGCTGCACTTTGTCTTGCACCTCCTTTGTTTTCTATTCTGGACGAGCCCACAAAATCAGGAGCGCCACGGCACCGCTAATCAAAAGGTGAGAAAACTATTCACATGTGCCTTTCGTAAATCTAGGTCTGCCTTACCGAAAGCCTCGGCTTTTAACTAGCCTACTTCGGTTATATCTCTCTCCAGACTGACGCGGTCGGTGCGCCCTCCATTCGGCACAAGGATTCAGTGATGTCTGTCGACCGCGGGCGAAATCATTTTGTAGCCTCGGCGTCTTGTCACCGAGTGAAGCGGTAAAGCCGGTGAGAGAACGCGCGTGCGCACTGGGGGGTAGCGTCGGGCCAGCGTCGTCTGCTAGGCTGTTCTCAGGAGCAGGGAGCACCCCCTGGGGCTTTCCAGTGTTCCCATGGATGAAGGAAAGTAAGATGTCCCGCTCCTTTTGCCTCCAACTATGGTTTCGCGGAGTCCGGCAGATGCACTAGTGTAAAGAAAGTCCACGATAAACGAGACTTAGGCCACATCATTCCTGATCGCGTCAGGCTTTAACTCTGCGTTTAAGGCAGCCATCGGGATTGTAAACAACGCAAGTGTGAAAGCTTGGTTTATTGCAGCCCTATATTTTTAAGGCAGAAGGAAAGGGCGTGCTCTCAAAGTGGAACGCCAGTGATTAAACTTTCATTTGATTGGCTGGCGAGCTGTAGCGCTCACGTATCGTTTAGCCTGCCAGGTTTTTAAGCATTACTTTAACTCATTCTCCGGCATGATGAGGGTGCTAAACCTTGTAGTACACTACTGCGCGATGAAGAAGGGGCTGACAACTCATTTCACCAATTTAGACAGTTAAAACTCTGTTGGTTAACAGGGCTAATTGCTACAGCGGCATTTGAAATTCGGTGGTGATCGTTTGGTCACTATTCATAGATGGAAGTATTTGCTCTTTAAAACCCCGGTAACAACCTACCAGTCGACGCCGGCGTGCAGATGTAACAAATTCTCGTGTGCCTGATATTGCCAGTGTATGCAACCCTGGCAACCAGCTCAGCTTTTGAACAGCCGGTGCCCTGCACGGTTTTAGTTGTTTGTACGCGTGCACAATCTGGCTTGCTGTTCGGCAGCAGTGTACTTAGTAGATGTTCGGTGGTGTGTACTGACTCGAAAAGTGTGGTTGTTTACGTTGTGGAGGGAATTATTTTGATAGAAGATGCCCGTTGCAGTGAATACCTGTAGCGAATTTGCTGCATCTCTTTGGGAAGAAGTTGGCATCCTTTTTCTTTCACGCAACCAATAGTGTCACGTATGCGAACGCTGGGAGCAAGAGTCTTTTAGACAACGCTGTTGGTCGCTTCGTCTCTTCGTGTCCTTTTTGTTCCTTAAGAGAAAGAAGTACCCTCAGGCTGCACATTCGTTGCAGTTTCTACATGTAATATTAAAGCCATATGTAGGTAGTTTTTGCCTCTTTTTTTTCATAGCAACCGCGCGCCATCTATTGAATACAAAAGGAAGACAATATTAAACAGCGGCAGTGCCGTCGGCTAAACCTTTCTTTTTTTCTGGTAGAATGAAAGAATTCGCGTGATAAAATCACGGAAATTTTATACTTGGGCTCTGTATTCAGCTTAGACTACGGTCTACACAGTCGGTCTACGGTTACATTTAACGGTTTTGATGCTGTAATTTGCTTTGTTTCCTTTTACGTTGGCATGAAGTAACCGCCCAGGGAAGGCCAAAACGCGTGCTGTATGTATTTTAGAGAATATTAAGGAATAAGGAAATAAAAACATAAATAAAATAAGCTGGGATACTTGACTGCAATTGAATTCGCGTTGTATTCAGCAGTAGGGATAACTGTACCCGGAGTTGTTTTCTAATGTATTAAGTATATTTGAGTACAATAAATTTATCTGAGCACAGAAGCTCAGGATGACTGCAAGTGACAGTTTTTACTTGTATGCATCTTATCAGCTTAATACCGAGCTCCGAATGTTGTATTTCTCTGTATGGAGACGTGAAAAGAACACACAATTTCTGTACGAAATAGGTTGCGACTGGTAAGAAACATAATTGCTTTAAAAAAAGCGCTAGAAAGGACGTCACTAAGCGCTCGGTGAATATGCCTTCTTTCTCCGTGGCGGTCATTGCTGAGTCAAGGATACAAGAAGAGAGAGCTACATAATGCGCAGAGCTTGTCCTTTTCGAAGTTTTTCTTTCCTGATATTTTGTCCAACAAACTATTCCAGATTGTGTCAATATCGTCAGCATATCATGTACAACAAATATTTCTGAAGACAGCCAATTTCGTAAGGAGATCTTTAAAGCAACGACAGATGGCAGTGACACATTCACAGGAATTCTTGGTCTTCCCTTCTGACGCAATGACGTCTGCTCTCATCTTCCTCTGGTAACATCTTCTGCGCTATAGGACCTTGGCATATGATCTTGGACGTTAACAATGTTGCGGGAAAGAGAGAGAAAAGCGATAGAGGAAAGGCAGGGAGGTTAACCAGATGGATGTTCCGATTGTCTACACTGGGAGGAGGAGAGGACGTAACGAGAAAAAAGGAAATAGATAATTGCGTTCCGAAGCAAGCACACCAAGAGAAGGCACACGCGCTGAAAGTTACAGGCTGCGCATCTGTGGCCTGCGCAGCTTGAGGAGTGCTGACCGCTGCGACCTCATTACATTGCAGCCACCGTCCTTCATCATTAAACACTAGGCAGTCACACAGCGCATATGTTCCACTTTGAAGCAAGGCTGCTTTCCGTTGCCGTAGTTAATGTGGATTAAAAAAGTGAGACGTCCCCACTTCTCAGAACCATGAGGGTGCAGGTGCCATAATGCATTCCACTGAAGAGCTGCATGGACTCGATTGGGCACACCCAACACCTCCAGTGAATTTCGTGCACTCCAGTGAACTCTTGATGCGTGAATTTTGAAGTTAGCGATTTGAGTGTGGCTATGGCGCTTTTTGTTTTCTTTTCCTGTGTCTGCGTTTGCAGGTTGGGTTTTATCTTGCCCGTATGCCTTCAGCGCTGTTGACACATGCACCGATTATCTGCGAGTATATATTTGCATACATTCATAATAAACACTTAGATGCGAGACAGCGCTTGTAATGTCTACTGTTCATGTGTCCTTCGTTCGCGTGCGCTGAAGTTTTGCTCTCAAGGTCAGCTTTAACAAAGTCACCGACAAGATTCGCAGAAGACTGCACACTAACGCCGCGAAATTGCGGGCGTGATGTCATCGCGTCACGGGTGGCCTTTTCATGTTGTGCAGTGAAGCGAAGGTGAGGATCGGCGGCGTGCTTAAGTCAATGTAAAATTACCATCGCACATGCACACAAAGCTTGAGCTTAAGCTTTCTGTGCATGCCTGCTTTGAGCTTCATGTTGAGCTTCATTCGCTTTCCTTGTTGTCGAGCTCCACAATTACCGCATACTCTCGGGTGAGCATCATTCGTGTCTCTTGCTGAGCTTCGCTGCTCATCGCTAGAAGCGCATAGTTCGATCAGCACTCTTTCGGCCCATGCTAACTTCCAGAGCTATTTTTTTAGCTGCGACGGTATGCGCGCCGATGGCCACAGCTGCCGCGACACCATACGCTGCGCGGTACTGCAAGTTCCCCGGATATGTGCTTTGTGAACATATTTTGGTTTGCGTACTGGATGCCAAAAGCCAAAGCAGGGAGCTCTATAAAGAGCAGAATGTTCAAAAACAAGCTCTGCTGCCATGAACTTGTGCTTATATTTCGAGTGTCGGAGAGCTCTGCGTTGTTATTCCAAAGCGGGGGAGAAGAAATACTCGAGAAAAAGATAAAAACGTTGCAGGAACTTCAAATCGGAATTGTTTGTTTACACAACAATTGTTTTAATGAATGTGCAGCTGTAGCGGAACTCCAGTTGTGACATTGCACAATTCGTTCAGAAGGTCGCAGGTTCACTCTCATCAGTACGGGACGCCCGCCGCATCCCTTTCCGTCTTTAGAGCTTAAAAAATAGTTAAAGCCTTCTAAATTTGCACCATCTCCACTCTGTCTGGTTTTTCATGTTGTTGGGCAACAACATGACGGAAACTTTTGGTATTACATATTTCAAATACGTTTACTCGGAGAACCTGTGCTAGCAAAATTAGTCATTCTTAGTAGTTCTACTACACCGCCAACGATGCTGATTTAGCTTCATCTGGGCATGATGATGATCATCATTCTGAATTCAGGAGTAGGAACCGATTTAAAGGGCCCTTCTTATCACGTTTTCTTGAGATCCAGTTTGCTGAGAAAGCGGGACTTCAGAAAGTATATTTTTTTCCGCCACTGACGTCAAACCCGTCACTTTGATGGCAATGTCGAGACTATTGTGGATTCCGTGATCACACCCGGAGGGTGGATGGCTGTGCGAACCGCCCTCATAGATTCCTATAGACGATGAATCATAGATATGAGTAAGACTCTCTTTTAGTGCACTGAAATGTGTGAGGTAGGGTGCACTCACATGAAAGACCTGCACATGGACTGCACTTAACGATAGTATATGCTTCGAATATGGCATTTACCGCGGCGGCTATGCGGCTTTATTGTTCTGGTGCTCCGTTTATGGTCACTACGTCGGGTTCGGGCCGCAGCTCTTGTCGATTGATGTATCCAACATGTAGAAAAGCTCCTGTTTTCAGTGCTACATCCTTACGATCATTACTATCTAAACAAAAAGTAGTAAAATAGGAGTAAGCTG